>NW_021963802.1:0-52343 GCF_901765095.1 Microcaecilia unicolor | reverse complement strand
TTACTCAATTTTCTAAATTGGCCAAATACACTGAGGAAGTATCTGCTAAAATGACCAACCAGAATAATAAATTGACAAGTGGAGCAGGACGTTTAAGAAAATTTGAGAATCAAGTTTCCTTAATGCAATCAGCATCTGCTGCTTTTAAGAACAATTATGTTATTCATGTACAGCTAGAGAAATTAGAGAACATAGCCAGGGCTCCTAACTTGCAATTGTTGAATTTTCCTATTACTCATTATGTTTCTCCCAGAGAACTTTTTTTTTTTAAATATTTAAAGGGGGTATTACAGTTTCCTAATTGGGAGAGAGTTGTGATTATTAATTTGTATTATCTTCCAAAAGCTTCTAGGGTTGAAAAGGAAGGAGAAGCCCTGGAGCCACTTAATTCTCTATAGTCTAGACCTTTCTCAATCTTCTCAGGATAATATTGCTAAAAGAGCTACTTTGACAGTTGTATTACAATCAACTATGGATAAAATGAAAATACTGAGTTTATTTTCCAAAAAAGCAGTTGCCTTTTTGTTGCCAGGTTATTTATACGAGGGCTACACAGTTGAAAAGGAAAGCTTGAAAACTAAGGTCTTGGCTATTGGAGCTACTTTCTTTCTCAAGCTTCTGTGTAAACGTTTAGTTACATATCAGAATCACCATTATGTGTTTTATGATTCCTGTCAATTGGAGGACTTTTTGAAGGCTAAGGTAGTACCAGAACAGTCAGATAATGTATTATTTGTTTTTCTTCCAGGTTGAGAATATAGAAATTGGGTACAGACTATATATTTGCTGCTAGATGGCAAATTTCTCATTTTCTTTATTTTGAATTTGCCTACGTTTGCTGTTCCTTTAAAGTGGGCTTATTATCAGATTATGTGGTTTGCTTTTGCTATTTTATTGGTTTACTTTGTGGTATTCCAAGTATTATTTTTATCTAATACAAGTATATAAATGCAACAACAACAAAAAAAATGCTCAACTTGTTATACCGCCTAATATGCCACATATGTCAAGGAAGTTTACTATCTAAAACTAAAAAGGAAAGAACTCCATAAAATAAATTGAAAATGCAGCAGTCAAACAAGAAGAGGCACTAACACACATTAGCATCCTAACACAAACCATGCTACCTGTAATTGAAGAGGTTAATCCCATACCTATCTACATATATATTTTATTGACCCAGCAGTTTCATCCTGTTTCTTTAAGCTCCCTGCTCAAACTGGAACCAGTGCTGGGATCATGGCACAATGAGCCCTCCTATGCAGCAACCTGTAGATTTTGTTTTCCTTATTTTGTTTCCTCTCTTCTTTAATATACCTAGATCATTATTGCAGCAACAGTCCAGGGCTCCTTCCTGAATCTGCCATTAGGTGTCATCCATAAGCAATGACCACCACTCATCACCCCTCCTCCCCCCCCCCCCCCCCCCCCACCAACTTGGATAGTGTACTCTGCTTCTGTAGTATCCCAAGCCTCTGCTGACCCCGTGATAAGACTGGCTCTCCCCATCCCCCAAACAGCTCACTAGCTCCTAGATTCTCTATGATGCCCAAATTTGTGCCCATGCTTGAGATGCACAAATTAATTGCTTAACAAGCTCAGTAATATCAATAATTGGGTGCTAACCAATAATTATTGATGTTAATTGGCACTCAATATTTGCACACATCTGGCTGCATGCTATGCTATAAGGCAATACACTAAACTCCCATAGCATGACTCTGAAAAGAGGGTGTGACCATGGGAACATCAGGCGTTCTGAAAATTCATACTCATAGTTATAGAATACTGAGTTGGTGCACCTAATGGGCACCAACATTTACAGCAGGTGTAAGTTTGGAACAAAATCCATGCTTAAGCGCTATTCTTAGCTCTTGCCACCAATTTTTCCCGCTGCCTAATTTTGAACACCATTTATAGAATTTAGCCTTATTTGTAAAGATGTATCAAAAATCATTCATATGAGCTGGCTAGTCACAAATGCCAAGACTGAACCCTGCTCAAAGTGAATGCACTAGGGAGAGGAGTTGGGAATGGAGGGGGGGGGGAAGTTACCCCATCTATTATAAAAATTGTAGCTGTACAGTTAATGCCTCTATCTACACTACAAACTGAATATTCAACATTTCACTCTATCAGACCCATAATCAACTAGGAAGCACAGGCCATTATTCTAGTGATACTTAAAAATTCATCATCCTTAAAAAAAAAAAAAAAGCCCTGTTCTACGTTATTTTGTGACATCAAGGGAGATGTATAAATAAAATTGTCAGGGTGCTCACTTTCAGGCATTTACATTTTGCATGTATACAGGAGTGGCTTTTTTTTTTTTTTTTTTTTTTTTTTATAAACATTTTTATTATATGAATAAACAATCTCAGGTTACATACAAGAATTGCTAACTGTGTTTCTTTGTTTCATGTAGCATTACATATTCTTGATTGCTGCTGAACTCTCAACTACCTAAATTATCTATTCTAGTACATTATATCACTATCGCTCCCTCCCCCCTCCCACCCCTTCTCCTTCTTGGCTAGGCTGACCTCCATTTATATATTGTTCATATGGTTGCCACATTTTCAGAAAATAGTCCATTTTACCCCTTCTCATTGCCGTAAGTTTTGACATTTGATACAAGTGTCCCACTTTGCGAAATACCATTTCTGTAGCTGGTAAAGTCGATTGTTTCCATGCTCTCGCTATTGCTATCTTTGCCGCCACCATATATTGTATCGCCAACTTATGATGAATTGTTTTAATTCCTGTGGGAGGAAAATGCAGCAGGCAATGCTCTATCTTACATGGAAATATCCCTTGTAGTATCGTGTTGACCTGCGCCATCACACTTCTCCAAAATTTCTGTACCTTAGGACATTCCCAAAATATATGTATGAATGTTCCCTTTGCCCCACATTCCCTCCAGCAGGCGGCTGACACTTCCCTATAGATACGTTGCAGCCTATCCGGTGTGTAATACCACCAGTAATATATCTTAAATCCATTCTCCCTCGTGGATTGCGCTAATGATGGTTTAAATAATAGTCTATAACATTTCTCCCATTGCTGTTGTGTGTATGTAATTTGCAATGACTCCTCCCACCTGCTAGTATAGATTCTCTGTGGATTCCCCCTCTGAATTAGTGCCTGATAAATCCGTGTCACACTACCTCTACCCCCTCCTTTTCTTATTGCACCTTCAAGCTTTGTTTCTTCTAATTCAAGCTCTTCCCTAGCACACGTCATTATATAATGTCTGACGCTACAGTAATAGACTTGATCTCTAGGGGGAAGCCCATACTCCTCCTGGAGCCTGTCAAAGCTAACCATTTCTCCCTTCTCCCATAGTTGGCCCAGAGTATGTAGCCCCGCCCTTGACCATTCCCAATATACTTTTTCAGTGCCTCCCAATTCAAACCCCGGCGCCTTAGATATAGCAGTCTGGAGGTAATATTTTCTCTCTGGGAACCATTGTTTCCTAATTTGGTACCACGTGGTCAATATATGCCTGATCCCTATTGGTTGGCTTCGTATCGCTGTCAAGAGCTCTCTACCAGGAAGCCACAGCATATCTCCTAGTGCTTGTGTCCCCATCCATGCCCTTTCCCAGTGCAACCATTTCCTGCTCGCATACGGATTCCAATCTGCTAAAATCCTTAATTGTGCTGCCTTATAATATAGCAAAAAATTTGGGACTCCCATGCCCCCCCTGCTCTGCGGCTGGAACATGGTTGCCCTTCGCACCCTCGGAGGACGTTTCTTCCAAATATATTGAAACAGTTTGCGATGGAGTCGTTCAAAAAAACTACGTGGTATTGGGATGGGCAAAGCCATAAATAAATATAACATTTTGGGGAGCAACATCATTTTTATTGCTTGTATTCTTCCCATCCAGGAGACATTTAATCCTTCCCATCTTTCTAGCTCCGCTAGCAGTTCAGCCACCTTCTTAGGAAAATTTACCTGGTACAGATCTTCCACCCTTGGTGTCACCTGCACCCCTAAGTATCTAATGGATTTCAATGCCCATATGAAGGGGAAATCCACCTTCATCCTTGCTGATTCCTGTGGCGAAACCGTCAGATTCAATATTTCGGATTTAGTAGTATTAATTTTAAAACCTGACAGTTTCCCAAAGCCTTCCATAACCTCAATTACCCTCCTTATTGAGATTGCGGGCCTCGTCAGGGTGAGAAGCACATCATCAGCAAATAGCATTAGCTTATGTTCTCTCAACCCTTTCGACACCCCCCGAATATTGGAATCTCCCCTCACTACGCATGCCAGGGGCTCCATAAACAGGGCAAACAGCAAAGGCGATACCGCACATCCCTGTCTTGTTCCTCTATGCAATTCAATAGGCTTAGTATATGTCCCATTAATTTTTAGTGTGGCTAATGGCGTTTGATAGAGTAATCTAACCCATCTCATATAGTTTCCCCCTATCCCCACTTCTCGCAGCACTGCAAATAGAAAATCCCACTCCACGCGATCAAACGCTTTCTCTGCGTCTATCGATAGAAGTAGGGCCGGTTGATCGTCCTCCCTCACCTGTTGAACTAGATGTAGCAATGTTCTTATATTATCAAATGCTTGTCGCCCTGCAATAAATCCCGTTTGATCGCTATGGATGAGCTTAGGCAATACTCTTTGCAGGCGAGTAGCTAGTATTTTAGTAAATATTTTATAATCAACATTGAGTAGTGATATCGGTCTGTAAGACCCACATTCCTGCGGATCTTTTCCCGGTTTCAGAATCAGGGTTACTGCTGCTAGCCTCCACGAATGGGGGAGTTTCTGCTCTTGCTCTAGTGTTTTAAAAAATCTCCATAACAGTGGAGCCAAATATGCTCTATATTGCTTATAAAGTCGAGCTGGAAACCCATCCGGGCCCGGTGCTTTCCCGTGGGGGAGTTCCTTAATTGCAAGCTCAACCTCTTCTATTGTAATAGGTTCTGATAGCATCTCCTGCTCAGACTGTGTCAAATGGGGTAGATCTGTTCTCTTAATATGATCCTCTATTTCCAGCTCTGTTGCTTTCTGTTCTGAATCATAGAGTTTAGAATAGTAGTTATAGAATTGCTCCTGAATTTGGTCATTCTGACTAATATTTTGCCCTTCCTGATTTTTAAGGCTTCCTATATAGGTTCGACTTCTCTGCTGTTTAAGTTTATTCGCTAGAAGTCTACTTGCTTTATCTCCAAACTCGTAATGTTCCTGCTTCGTTTGCTCTAACTGACTTGCTATTTCAGCCAATTGTAATTCATTAAGACTTAATTTACATTTGTGAAGTTGTTCCCCCACCTCTGAATCAGAGGGATTGGCTTTATGGGACTTTTCCAATTGTTGTATGCGCTCTCTTATTGTTTCCTCCTGCTCCCTCTGTTTCTTTCTCAAATGCGCCCTCAATGCTATCAATTGGCCACGTAGTACCACTTTTAGTCCCTCCCATAAGTTTACCGGGTGTACTTCCTCTACATCGTTGAATTCTATATAATCCTTAATGTATCTTTCTACTTCTTGCGCGTTTTGTGGCTCTAATAGGATGGTTTCGTCCATACGCCAGTATTTAAACCCAGAGGGATGTCTATCAATCCCTATTTCCATTACCACTGGAGCATGGTCTGACCATGTACGGGGTTCTATATTAATGTTGCGCATCGCCCCTGCTACTATCCCATCCCCCAGGAACATATCTATCCTAGAGTATGATTTATGTGGAGGCGAGTAATAGGTATAATCTTTTTCTCTGGCATGTGTTTCTCGCCATAGGTCCACCAGCCCCCATCTAGCCATGAATTTTACTAATGCTTGCCTATCATTCTTTGCATATCCCGCTCCTCCCGCTGAGTTATCTAGTGCAGGATTCACTGTGAGGTTGAAATCCCCCCCAATGACCACTATCCCTTGTACATGTTTCTGTAACACTCCTTCTAGTTCAATTATAAAGTTCTCCTGTCCCTCATTTGGAGCATATATTGATAAAGGTGTATTGCTTATTATATAGGGATGCCACAACCAGTAGGTAACGACCATTCTTGTCAGCTATACTTTTCATTATTTTCCACGGAGTCATATCAGAAAAAGCCATTAAAACCCCCCTCTTTTTCTGTGAGTTAATGCTAGCCGCATGAAATTGTATAGGGTATCTCCTGTGATTAACTAATTTTTCATGTTTTTTTCTCAAATGAGTCTCCTGGATCATAATTATGTCTGCTTTCAACCTTATCATCTCTTTAAACATTTTCTTACGCTTTACAGGGGTATTTAATCCCTTAACATTTAACGTAACACATTTAAACATTTATACAACCTCTCATTATTTCGCTTCAATTTGGCCAGCCCACACCATGCTTGTTTCCCTCTCCCCTGCAACCTTATCCCCCCTCCCCCCTCCCCCCTTATCCCTGCTCCTATACCGACAAGCCCCATTACCACCATGAGCATGTCTCTAGCAGAGGAAGTGTCGTCTCCATCCTCTCCCTCAGCCTTTGCTTTCTGTTTCATTTCTTACTTTATCAAGTGTCCCATTATATTCAATGTTCTGTTCTCTTTTTATTTGTAAATCCAATGCGGGGGTGTGGCCGCTTTCCTCATTTTCCATTTCTCTCCTCCAGTTGGTTTCCCCGATTGCTGCCTTCTCAAGCGGCCTCCCCTGCGACACTCTCTGCCATTTCGTCTTGTTGGGCAGCGATCTGGTTGTATTCTCCTTCTGGTGAGGCATCTCCCCTTCACCCTGTTGATTCAAATATTCTTGCGCTTCTGCTATCGAGGTCACTCGACGCTGTTTTGCCTTCTTGTACAAATGTAAGGGCGAAGGGGTACTGCCACTTGTAGGACACCCTTCCTCTCTCAGCTTAGCTGTTAGTGGTCTCAGCTCACTTCTTCTCTTCAACGTTGCTGGGGATATGTCCTGATAAATTTCAATGGGGAATGTCTCCCATATTATCGGGGCGACCTCTCTGGCTTTCTTCATTACCGCCTCTTTTTGCCGAAATTCTGAGAAGCAGGCAACTATGTCCCTTGGCTGATTTGTTTTTCTCATCCCCAGCGACCTGTGCGCTCTTTCCAAGCGTATGGATACTGGTAAACAGGATTCATCTGGGGTAGAGAGTATTTGAGCCGCTATCGCCTGCGTGGTCACCCCGCAATCAATATACTCAGGTAACTCTGGCACTCCCTCTGATTCTAATATTTGCACGCCGACTCCTGTTCTCAAGATCTTCCACTTTATCCATTAAGTATCTTGACTCTGCTTTTTGATCTTTCATTTGCTGCTCCAATATAGAAACAGATTCAGCACATTCCTCCATTCCCACCTCCCGTTTCTGCTACACGTGCTCCTAGTTCGGCTATTTCCGCACCTGAGTTCTGATCCTAGCTGTGCAAAGTCCTGGCGCATTTCTTTAATGCCAGTTTTAATTTCTTCTATCCAGCCGCACAGTTTATCCCAAATCTCTGGAGTGGCCGCGCGCTCACCTTCCATTAATTCCCTCTGAGTGGGTCGTTGAGATTTTGGTGCGCTACTATCGTTCGGGCGCCATTTTCTTCCCCCTGCATCTCTGTCGTTCTCTGACGCTGCTGATAAGGAAAAACGCCGACAGATTTGGCTTCTTTTGTCCGATTCGCTGCCATTATCCGGTAGGTCACCGCATGCCTTCGGATCCCCGTTTCGGGTATCGAATTTTTAAGTTATTTACCGCTAATTATTGCTTTTGATCGGCTGGCTCTTCGGGAGCTCCGTTTTACTCAGCCATTCGCTGACGTGACGTCACTTCCTCGCCAGGAGGGCTCTTTACCTCTAGAAAGAAGTTCATTTAATACTGGATGCATGATCTAAAATGTGCTTCCACCTTGATGCTCAAATCCTACTGGTGTGCCATGCTCTAGCTCCAAGTTGGCTTTTTAACGTTTGCTAGGTTTATAGGGCTACATGTGTCACCTACTCAAGTATGGCCATACTGGGATAGACCAAAGGTCCATCAAGCCCAGCATCCTGTTTCCAACAGTGGCCAATCAGGTCACAAATACCTGGCAAAATCCCAAAAAAGTACAAAACATTATATACTGCTTATCCCAGAAATAGTGGATTTTCCCCAAGTCCATTTAATAATTGTCTATGGACTTTTCCTTTAGGAAGCCGTCCAACCTTTTTTAAACTCCGCTAAGCTAACCGCCTTTACCACATTCTCTGGCAACGAATTCCAGAGTTTAATTACACGTGGAGTGAAGAAACATTTTCCTTCTCCGATTCTTTTTAACTTTACTACATTGTAGCTTCATCGTATGCCCCCTTGTCCTAGTATTTTTGGAAAGTGTAAACAGACGCTTCACTTTTACCCGTCAACTCCACTCATTATTTTATAGACCTCTATTATATCTCCCCTCAGCCTCCTTTTTTTCCAAGCTGAAGAGCCTTAATCGCTTTAGCCTTTCCTCATAGGAAAGTCGTCCCATCCCCTTTATCATTTTCGTCACCCTTCTCTGCACCATTTCTAATTCCACTATATCTTTTTTGAGATGTGACGACCAGAATTGAACACATATTCGAGGTGCGGTCGCACCAAGGAGCGATACAAAGGCATTATAACATCCTTAGTGTTTTCCATCCCGTTCCTAATAATACCTAACATTCTATTTGCTTTCTTAGCCGCAGCAGCACACTAAGCAGAAGGTTTCAACGTATCAACGACGACACCTAGATCCCTTTCTTGGTCTGTGACTCCTAATGTGGAACCTTGCATGACGTAACTATAGTTTGGGTTCCTCTTTCCCACATGCATCACTTTCTACTTGCTCACATTAAACGTCATCTGTCATTTAGACGCCCAGTCTCCCCATCTCGTAAGGTCCTCCTGTAATTTTTCACAATCCTCCCGCGATTTAACTACTCTCAATAACTTTGTGTCATCAGCAAATTTAATTACCTCACTAAATACTCCCATCTCTAGGTCATTTATAAATATGTTAAAAAGCAGCGGTCGCAGCACAGACCCCTGGGGAACCCCACTAACTACCCTTCTCCATTGAGAATACTGACCATTTAACCCTACTCTCTGTTTTCTATCTTTTAACCAGTTTTTAATCTACAATAGAAAATACCTCCTATCCCATGACTCTCCAATTTCCTCTGGAGTCTTCATGAGGTACTTTGTCAAACGCCTTCTGAAAATCCAGATACACAATATCAACCGGCTCCCCTTCATCCACGTTTGTTCACCCCTTCAAAGAAATGTAGTAGATTGGTGAGGCAAGATTCCTCTTCACTAAATCCATGTTGACTTTGTCTCATTAATCCACGCTTTTGAATATGCATATATCCCACCTCTGCTTGGATTTCCAATACAGAATCTTTGTGTTTCTGTGTATTATATATCTATTATCTATATTACTGTTCTGGCTTCCATAGTATAGAGAACACTGGAGAAACATACACCAGAACCCAACTAAGGGGCCCTTTACTAGACTGCAGTAAGTGCTATCAGGCACATACCACAATTTAAAATGGCTATGAGACACACTCAGGCTTCCTGTGGTAAGTTCCAAATTGGTGCAAGCTAAAAAATAATCCTTGTTGGAGGGGGCATATCTGGGGGTGAAGAGTGGGCATTCCTTCACTAGCTACATAACCGGACACTAACTGGTTAATGCAGGATTAGTACATCAGCCCTTACCACCTACAAAATAAGTAGTGTCCTTAAGTGTTCACATGCTAATTTTTTTTTTTTTTAATGGCTGAATGCTAATGGCAACATTAGCACATGGCCACTGATACATAATCAGCCATTTTCCTGGCTGTGTATAAATAGTGTATGGGAAAAATCACGCAAGGGCATGCTAAGGCCACTTTTTATCGTAGCTTAGTAAAATGACCCCCTATAATACACATGTTGAAGACAAGATTTATGTATAACAAAAAAAAAAGTATGTATTTTTTTTTCTGTGGAAAATACAAAGTCTTTCTTTTCAAACAATCATGATTTTAATTTTCAAGTCTGCATTTTCAGCATATTTTTCCCTTCTGTAGGAAACTTTATGGACAGTTTTTGCAAAAATAAAACCACTCTTCAATGGTTAAAAAAAAAAAAAAATCTTGCTAGATGAAAGGAATCGATTTACACTTCAGGTCCTTCTCCACCAGGAACCAACTGAAAAACAAAATTAAAAAAAAATAGTTGAGGAATCAGCAGTTTCACACAATTTTATGAAATATACTGGTCTATATGGTTGGGCGGCAGCAGAGCTCATGGGTTTGGGATAACCAGTCATATGCAAAATATTTCCAGCAATGACTTTTCCAGATACTAAGAAAACACTGGGATCAATGTAATGAGACTAGTAGACACAGAAAGTACTAGATTTATAATGCAGATTTTATTTTCTTACAACAGTAGATTTTTACTTTACCGCCAAAGTTAAACTGTGTACTAAACAAGTTCAAGTTCAAAAGTGTGCTAAAATGGAGGAGAGGAAGTGACATCACGGAGCTGAATGGCCGCTTAGAGCTACTGGCTCCCGAACCTTCCCGCCTTTCTACAGCAAAAGCGTTATATTTTCCTTCAAAACTACATCTGTAGACTCCCGGAGATTTATCTACACCTTGAGGTGCAAAATGAGCAAGAAAACATCAGCGGTCCCGCGAGACAGCGAACGGACGGCAGTCCGAAAGTCAGCGCGGGGCTCTTCGCGCCATGCTTCCCCTGCCGCACGGGAGTCTTCGGGGTCAGATTCGGGCTCCTCACAAATAGGACGAGGTGAGCGTGCAGCTAAACCTAAGAGCACGCAGGACTTAACAAAGTGTTTGGGAGGCAATAAGAGCGGAGATTCGCGCCTCTAAGGACGAGATCCTGGAGCACGTGGACGCGCTCAGCGTTGATCTGAGAGAACTCGGAGGCAGAGTTGAAACGCTTGAAGAGCGAGTCGACGAACAAGCGGAAAAGCACGAGGTCATGGAAGTGAATGTGGCTAACTTAGCTGCACAAGCTGAAGATTTGAAATACAAACTCGACGATATTGAAAATCACGGACGTCGCCAGAATCTTCGATTTCGAGGAGTGCCGGAAAATGGCGACAAAGAGAACGTTCCAGCTATAGTGCGGACCTTGTGTGAGCAACTCATGGGCGAGACCTTTGATGCTGAAATACTGGGATAGAACGTGCACATAGAGCTTTGGGTAAACCCAGAGATATTAAACCAAGAGATATTGTAGTACGTTTTCCACCTATGCGGTTAAAGATCAGCTATGGCAGAGAGCTCGTCAAAACCCGGTTTTACAATATAAGGACTCCCGAATTTATATCTTCCAAGACCTCTCTTTGTTTACTTTAACTCAGAGGCGAGCAATGAAGCCAGTAATTGAGATTTTGGTGAAAGAGAAAATTGCATACTGATGGACTTTTCCCTTTGCAATCTGTTTTACCCTTAAAGGGGAACAACTCCGCTGCCGTTCGGTGGAAGCTGCGTGGAAATATCTGCACGAGGCTGGCCTAGCTCTTAAAGAAACCTTGCCGGTTGCGATGGCACCCTCTACCAAGAAAAAATTCCAAAAGTGGCAGAGAGTGGAGAATGCAGCGAGCAGTCGAACTTGAGACTGGTAGTTTGATATGGTTGGATAAAAGTTGGATTGCTGTTAATATGCAAAGGGTGCTTGCCTTGCTCAAATTAAATGTTTTGTGAGGTGTGAAAGCAGAAGGATAATGTAAAGATTAAAATTAAAGGTGGGGGGGGGGGAGGGGGGGTGGAGGGTTTGGGGGGATATGCATTTGGTTTCCGGGGTCATTGTTCCTCTGCTATCCCATTCAGTGGCTTAATGCGCTGTTTGGTGGGGGGTTGTCAGGGAGGAGGGGAATTTTGGGAGGGAGGGAGTGGGTAAGTAAAGGACAGATAGTTCGAGGGGATAGGAGGGAGTCAAGGGAAATAGGGGAGCAGCAAAAATTTTATTTGTCCAGAGAGTGTTCCACAAAGAATGAGGTAGATGGTTGACTTTAAAAATCCTCACATATAATATCAAAGGTTTAAATACCCCATTTAAAAGACATTCCTTATTTAAGGAATTGCAGTTAATGGGTCCTCAAGTGGTATTCTTACAAGAAACTCATTTACATAAAAAGCATGAACATTTGCTGACCTCTATGCAGTATCCAAAAATCTTTATGCTTCTGATGTGAAAAGGTGTCAAGAAAGGGGAGTGGCTATTATGTTCCACAAAAATGTACAGATGCAACTTCTGCACTCCAAGAGGGATGCAGAGGGTCGTTTTTTATTCTTGCATGTTAAGCTGGATACTAAGGAATATACGCTGGCGAGTGTCTATGCTCCCAATGAACCGACAGGAGAGATTTTTCCTACACCTTCAGAAGGAGTTGCAGAACTTTGCTCGGGGTAAGGTGATAATGGCGGGGGACTTCAATGCTACTATGCAGCCTAGGTTGGATAAGACCACTGCACCCTCCCTAATGACTATAGAATATCCAAAGCCCTGGGGAATTTTGTACGACTATGGGACTTTATGATGTATGGAGACTTGACCACTCGGGGGGAAGAGACTATACATTTCATTCACATGTTCACTTCTCTCACTCCCGACTGGATTATATTTTTTTGGATAAGGGGTTCTCAGAAGAGGGGGGGGGATCATACATAGGACATACGACAATTTCAGACCCACGCCCCTGTGTGGACAATAATCTCCTCCTTGAAGGAAGAGATGCGTGATAGAAGGTGGACTTTTAACAACTGTTTACTACAGGACCCAGAAATTGTAACTAATTTTCGTTCTGTGTTGAAGGAGTACTTTGATATCAACCTGGATTCAGGGCCAACACTGGGTATAGTGTGGGATGCATTTAAGGCTGTATCTAGAGGTTATTTCATAAAATGTGCAAGCCAAAGATCTAGAACTCATAAAGTACGATTAGCTCAGTGCATGGAGCGATTAGGCGCCCTGGAAGACAGGTATAGGGCCTATGGCTCAGTGGCTGACTTCCGCAAACTGCAAGCAATAAGATTGGAGCTCGCAGCTTACATGATGAGAGTTTGCAGTTTGTAAATGCACGCCTGCGACAAGCTCATTATGAATTTACCAATAATCAGGCAGGTTGCTGGCCACTAAATTAAGGAAAATGAGGGCAGATAGACACATCCTGAGAATGAAAGATGCTAGGGGCTCCATGCTGCATACATCAGATAAGATTAGAGAGCGGTTTGCCACTTCTATGAGAACCTTTATAAGGAGGATGCTGCTGTACAGACTGAAGCCATTGACCAATATTTGGCAGACCTGGGTATGTCGGCGCTAACTGACTCTCAGAAAAAAGTGTTGGGAAGCCCCGGTGACAGTGAAGGAAGTAATTCGAGTTATTAAAGCACTCCCAACGGGGAAAGTACCGGGATTAGATGGATTTACTAATGAGTTTTTTAAGCTTTTTGGGGGAGAATTGGCACCCTATTTGACGTTGGTTGTTAACTCGGTACGTGAGGGTGCGCCTTTCCCGCCATCGATGATGGAAGCATGGGTGGCGGTGATACCAAAGCCAGAGAAAGATAATACGGAATGCGCCTCTTACCGCCCCATCTCGATTCTCAATACCGACGTAAAAATATTGGCCAAGACCCTGGCAAATCGATTGGGTGATATGCTGCCTAGCCTGGTGCACCCCGACCAAGTTGGTTTTGTAGCAAACAGACAGGCTCTGGACAACATCCGTAGAACACTGGATTTGCTCTTTGTGGCTCGGGTCGAGGGCCTTGCCAGTGGTGTTACTGGGATTGGATGCGGAGAAGGCCTTCGATCGAGTCCACTGGGGATATCTGGATAAGGTTTTGAATAGAGTAGGAATTGGTCCTTGTTTTAGAACATGGATTCAGGCACTATACACCTCGCCTCGGGCCTATGTAAGAGTGAATGGTGGTAACTCGCAAATGTTTGAACTGGGGCCGTGGCACTCGTCAGGTGATGTCCTCTGTCGCCTCTGCTGTTCGCTTTGGCGATGGAGCCCCTGGCGGCTGCCATTCGGGAGAATGTGGATATAACTGGAGTGCGAGTGAGGGATAAGGATATAAGATCGCTCTATTTGCGGATGATGTGCTCCTGTCCTTAACTAATCCAGTGGTTTCCCTTCCAAACTTAATGAAAGAGATAGGAACCTACTCTAGGATATCTGGCTATAAACTCAATGCGGGGAAGTCTGTGGGATTAGCAGTGGGGATAACGCAGGAGCGTATGGAGGCGTTGAGGGCCTCCTTTGCATTTAAGTGGACTGACCGAGACATTAGATACTTGGGGGTACAGATCCCTGGGAACCTAGCGGACCTGTTTGCGGTTAACTATCCAGCTCTTCAGAAGAGGTCCTGAGGGATTAGACAGATGGGACTCGTTGGAATTGTCCTGGTTGGGACGCATAGCTGCACTTAAAATGAATATACTACCTCGTCTGCTATACTTGTTCCAGGTGCTGCCGCTGCGGGGTCCCCATGGCATTTATATCTAAGCTTCAGGATGGCCTGATTCGTTTTGTTTGGCACCAGAAACGACCACGCTTGCCAAGAGCATTCTTGTATAAAAGTAAGCGAGAGGGAGGTCTTGGAGTGCCTAACCTGTACTGGTATTATTGTGCAGCGCAGGCTAGATCGGCTGTGGAATGGTTCCCGAAGGGCAGATCATAAATTATGGGTCCATCTTGAACAAGACTTGATTGGTTCTCGTAGACTGGGGCACCTGATGTGGCTACCGGCTAAATATAGGGGACAGGTTGAACGATTTCCGCCGATGATACAGGCTACATTCTATTATTGGGACCGAATGTTCCAAGAGCGCCGACCGCTTGTGTCGGGGTTGGCCCCGATTGTTGACAATCTATGTTTGGCCCGGGAATGGGGAATACGGTTTTTCGTAAATGGGCTACCTCGGGTGTGGAAATGTTCGGTCAACTATATGTAGGTGAAAAGGTGGTGCCCTTTGAGACATTGGTGGCGGACTATAGGCTTCACACTTGTGAACATTATGCCTATGGGCAATTAATACACTTTCTGAAAAGAAACCCGCATATGTGGAGTGCCGAAGGAGAGAGGTCCATCCCTTAGAAGAAGTGTGTGTGGAACTCTCGCAGTACACGTGGATTGATAACTTATCTTTATGGCTATTTGGGGAAACAATTAAAACCTGCCCATTTGCATCGTAGAAGATGGGAGCAGGAGCTGAACTTCACTTTACCTGACACGGAATGGTTGCAATTGGAGAAGGGTATCTTGAAATCCACTATAGCAGTGGCTGTTAAGGAAAATTCGCTTAAGGTATTTTATAGTGGTATCTTACTCCGCAACGATTGCACCAAATGTTCCCTAATGTAACAGCGAGTTGTTGGAGAAATTGTGGAGGAGAGGGGACAATGGGTCACATTTGGTGGTCTTGTCCTAAAGCTGTAGCATACTGGAGGGGAGTTCGGTTTCGCCTTCAGGTCTGGGTGGGCAGATCTGTGCAGTGGCATCCTTTAATCTTCTTACTGGGCCAGAGACCCACAGGTTTAACGAGTAGCCAATGGTATATGGTGAGAGGGGCCTTACAGGCAGCTCGTATAAACCTGGCCAGAAGTTGGAAATCTCCACTAGTACCCTCATTGGTGGGTTGGATTACAAAGGTGCATTATATATGTGAGATGGAGCGATTGACAGCAGTTAAAAAGAAACCCTGCCCAAGTGGGAAAAAGTATGGAGATCTTTCTTGAATGCTTGTTCTGGATAATTACTTATTGAAATGCAAGGGGGGGAGGGGGGGAGGGGGGGGGAGGGAGGGAGTGGGAGGGAGGGGAGAGGGGGGGATTAAGGATTCCATAAGGTACAAGAAAGGGGTTAAATAACTTTTCAAAAAACTGTTAAATTCTGAAGTATAATTGGATGATGGAATAGTGCTGTTTTTCTTGTTACTATCTGGTATTTTGTTACATTTACTGCAGATTTGTTATGGTGTGAAATGTTATGCACTGTTCTTGGTTTTGCTTTGTCTAAATGACATTTAATAAAGACTTCTATAAATTAAAAAAAAAAGTGTGCTAAAATGGAAGTAATGTTTACATCAATAGTTAGAAGTAAAAGTCTAGTTTAACACATACCTCTAACCACCGAATACAAAAAGAGAGACTCTAATCCAGTATCTTGTGAAATGGGATCCCCACTCTCTTACATTCACCATCTAATATTCTCTTCCCGAGCTAAGTGGTTCTCAAACCTGTCCTGGGGGACCACCAGCTAGTTGGGTTTTCTGGATAACCCTAATGAATATACATGACAAACTGGCAAATTCATCTCATGCATGTTCATTAATATCATCCCGAAAACCCAACTGGCTGGTGATCCCTAGGACAGGTTTGAAAACCACTGTTCTTAAAGACCCCATATAGTAACATGTCTTACAAACTGGATCCTGTTCCCCCGATCATTTTTAAAAATGGAACCAGATCACCTCAGTTCAGTGACTAAGAGAAGCAGCTACACTGCAGGCAGGTTAGTATACAAGGGTCTCTCACAGAGGTCCTATACGGTGACTGCATTGTGGGTGAGGTGGTGGGCTTAGAAAACGAGGAGGCACAGTAAAAAAGGATTACTGAGTGGATGAGCATAGGATGCAGGAGACATAATGAAGGGAATATAAAGGGAAGGGGGTATTAGTAGGGGCTGGGTTCTGGTCTTCGGCATCAGGTGGGGGGGGGGGGGGGGGGGTGAAGGTGTCACCACCTTTTGGATTCCAGGTCTGTTAGTGCCGAAGCTGAAATTTCTATGGGAAATAAATGAAAATGAAGACAAAAACAACTCACACTTAACATTTTACTCCAATCCTTAAGTGTCAGTGCTAAAATAGAAGTTTTAAAAAAAAATCCCAAAAGTAAAAACTAGTTTTAGCGGTCTTTCCTGCACTGAAAGTAATTTCATATGAAAGTCTTTTGCATACATTTACATATAAAGTGTATAGAAGGGCATTTTTGATATTATGTCCAAGTCAGACTTTGGCTGTTTTGCGCTAAACATCATAAATCCAAATAAGAAACAGCCATTTTCAAACAGCAAAACATTAAAAAAAAAATTATAATGACCACATGCTAGATGTTTTTGTGCTCTGTGCGTTTATCTTTTTGGCCCATTTTCCAAAAAAAAAAAAAAAAAAAAGTCCAAGTGCAACACACACAAAATCAAGCCATTGAAATGTAGGAGGAGCCAGCAATCTTAGTAGACATCCCAGGAGAGCAATTAGGGGACATTGCTATGAACGTCATATAAAAACTCCCAAGTACACATCTCACCATTACCCCCTTGTCAGCCGAGCCCTCCAAAGCCCACTACCCCCAACTGTACACCACTACAATAGCCCTTATGGTGAAGGGGTCACCTATATGTGGGTACAGTAGGTATTTGGTTAGTTTTGGAGGGGGGGGTCACACGTTCCACCACAAATGACAGGTAGAGTGAGAAATGGGCCTGGGTCCCTTTTTCTACATTGCACTGCACCGACCACTACACTACTCCAGAGACCTGCTTGCTGCTCTAATAGAACTGGCTATAACACATCTGAAGCTGTCAGAGGATGGTATTTTTTATTCACATCTTTGGGGGGTAGGAGGGGATCTGTGACCAGTGGAAGAAGTAAAGGGGGGGTTCATCCCTTATTCCCTTCAGTGGTCATCTGTTTTTAGGGCACCTTTTTAAAAAGAAGTTTAGATCAAAACATTGGCAGTTTTAGCCCTAGACGTTTTCATTTTGTTCCATTATGGCTATGAAATGTCCAAGTGTTAGGAATGCCCTAAGCCTGCCCCTGAAACACTCCCTTGTGATCTGGACACACTGCAGACGAATTGCATAGATCAATGTATGCAAAATAGTTTTGAAAATACCAATTTGGACATTTTGAGAAGCAATATGTCCAAATGCTGCTTTTTGACACTTTTTGGATGTTTCTCTTCCAAAAATGAGCTCCACAGGGACTTCAAAGTTGTGCAATTGAATATTTTCTGTATTGGCTTGCTCTAGAGCATTTGAGTAAATGTGTTAATAGATTTTTACCTTCGTTTGAAATTTTTATATGCTTTAATTTTGATATAGAACTAGATCATCTATATAGCTAGATATACACATACATCCATGTAGGTAAATTTTAAAAGGAATTGATTTATTGGACTTTGAAAATTTGAATACTGGAATTATTGCTATAATTTAAAATTGAATTGTAATCCACCTTGAACCATTTTTTAGGTAAGCAGAATATAAATGTCCTTATTAAATTATTACATTAGCCCTGGTGTAGCCCTCAAGAGCTAGAAAACAAGCACAGGGCAGTTTTCCTGATATTGGTCTTCCAACTTCAAGTGAGGGATAACTCACTTTCTCCACTGCCGAGATGCATCACTATCTATGACAATACCTTCAAATATAATAGGAAATGGAATGGAAAAATCTCACGACAGCACAAGTGGTGGGAACATTTCATCAGACATTTGCTAAAACTATACAAAACCATCTTGCCTAAGTATGCCACTACTGCCAAAATAATAAAACCCTTAATGCAGATATTTGTATGCCAAGTGGCTTTGTTAACACAGCAATACTGACATTCATGATGCACAAATTCTCACGGGCTTGCAAAAAAACAGCCAAACTCCTTTTTGGAAATCCCGAAAAAAAAAACCTCTAATAAAAGGTCTCGAGTTGTTACCTAGAGCAGAAACAAAACCTGCGTATAATATATATGTAAATTGCTTTGGTTGAACCACATAAAGGCAGCATATCAAGTCTTATTACCCTTTACATAACCCTTTCATGCTCTTCAAAATTTGGAAAAAACAAAAGCATTCTCAAAATGACTCACAGCTCACTGTGTAGGCAATGCTAGATCTCAGCTAACCACCACTTTATCCCCCTCCCCCCCAATGATTTCTTTTTTTGGTAGAAGAAATCATATGTTTGTGGAGAATTTATTTCACGTCATCTAGAAAGAAGTGTGTGTGGTACCTTAATGTCATCACGTTGAAGATGTCATTGAAATGTGTTACTATTACAGGCCACCATCCCATAACAAGTCACAAATGAAGTGTAAGAGGACACAGAGCAGTAGGCAGTCAAAAGAATCACAGATTGTAGATCAGCAGTCAAGAACACAAGTTAATACACTTTACAAATTATAGCACACAAGCTATAATTTAAGCTACAGAATGCCCCCGTGCATATGGGAAAATAAAAACCATGAAAACAATTGTTCAGACATCCCACACAGGATAATAAACAATGCATCAGAAAAAAAAAAACCCAGCTCTTTGGCTTGTGTATACATATGCTATAGATTTTTTTGAACGCAATCACAGATTTATCTGCAGTTTTTCAAACTGAATAAATTGGTGCCGATTTGAGAAGATGGACATTTTAAGTTGAATGCAAAATCAGGACTGAGCTGAGGTGACCATGCCTGGTCAAACAGTGGGTGCAGAAATCCAAAAGAGTATATGGGTGAAGACAAGAGGTGAGATACTCATGTCCACGAAAAAGGTCTGGGTGACAATATCTGATCATTTTATGGTAAAGAGAGTATGTAATAAGATGGTGGTGGTGGCCAGAGTTTGAAAAACATTAGAGAATGCAAAAGGTGGTGTACACGTCCACATTACCTGGAGTACTGTGTCAAATTCTAGAGGCCTCACCTCCAGAATAGACAGAATGCAAGCAGTTCAGAAAAGTGTAGTCATTAAAGCCCTACCAAATCAAATTTTATATACCACAGAGGATAGGCAAATAGAGATATAATGAAGATACTCAACACAATAATCCAGAAGCAAACCTACTATATGTGAAAGTATGTTCTAGAACAGTGGTTCTTAGCAACCATTCTTCTATTGTGACATGCTAGACATGTTTGTGGACACGGAAAATACAAAAAATGTTTTGTGAAAAATGATGTAAAAGAATATTCTTAACATAATTTAAACACACTCCCTGACACCGTCATTCATATGGGATTCTACTTCGTCTTCTACTCTTGATCAGGTTGGTCCCTTTACTGTTATACAAGGTGTCAAGAAAAAATGGGACTCAACATTTCCAATTAACTCCAAAACATCCTATTGCAGCAGAAACTTCTCTCTGAAATTCGGGACAATCTGAGCACTACCCCAGAATTCAATGAAGCCAACAGCTCAGTGGTGTCAAATACTTAACTAAGAAAAAAAACCAAACATACTAATGTAGTTTCAAAGGTCATACTAAATACTAATTGCAAAGTATATTGAAACAATGTTAGGCAGGCCTTGACAAATTTTATTGGGATTTAGGAGCCAGCGGCTAAGACTCGCCATTTTTTTCCACTGAAATAAGGAGCGCCTTCAGGGTCTGATTTACTAAGGCTGTTTGTCATCTTCCTTATACAAGGGAAAACGTAAGCAACCTCCCTCTCCACCCAGTCATCACTCAGTCCAACTCACTATCTCTTCTCTTCACATCACTCCCCCCCCTCCCCCCCAACAATTGTCACCCAGACTTTCTCTTTCTCTATCCTGGTCCTATCATCACTCTCCATGCCTGTGGTCATCTAGTCTCTTTTTTGGCTCATTCCACCCTCACTTGTCTTCCTCCTCCCTTTTATCAACCACCTCTAGCCATATTCCTCACCCTATCTAGTCGTCAACAACCAAGAAGACAATCAGCTGCCTCCCCTCATCTGAACACTAGCAAACCAGGCAGGCAGCCACCCACCCCCTCAGTTTGTACCACACCAAGCTAGGGAGCCGCTCTCCCCTCCCCCCTGCCTGTACCCCAAAAAGGCAGTCAGCTGCCACCCCATTAGTGCCCATCTCCTCCTTTCCCACAAGCCCTCAGAGCTACCCGTTACCCTGCTGTCCATGGCTGCTACTGGTAACAAGACTTCCTCTCCTGTGCAAGCCTGAGTCACCTACAGCATGCTCTCATGCTGGTCTTGTGAGATTTGAAACCAGTGTGAGAGTTTCTCCCTTGCACGGCTCAGGCAGATGCAGAGAGAAGAGGAATTTCCTACTTTGGCAGTGGCAGTATGAGCCAAAAATGCTTTTAAACTGGCAAAAAAAGGTGTCAGGAACAAATTTATATACGCGCCTGGAATTTTTAAAGCTCCGATGTATGGGGTCCTATTTTTTTCCCCATGACACCCTGTAATTATTAAGTTCCCTGGTCTACCTCACAATTACATATTCAAATATCTTAGTACAACAAATCTTAAGAAATCGTGCAAAGATCTTTAACACTGAAAGAGAGTGCCAAAAAGCCATGTTTAGCAAAATAAAGGGATTTTTTGATACAAAAACTGAATCCGTTTCCTTTAGATCTAAATAATTGTTTACTAGTTTCAAAAATGACATCTCATCAATCCACTCTTGAAAAATGGCCTACTTCAACGGCTTGCAGACAGATTTCAACAGAATGTCACTGAGATTGTTGCTACATTAGATACTATTGCTTTACCAACAATTGACCAACAACACTAATCAATGGAAGAATTTTGCTTAGGTTTCCAATGCCATTCATTCTCTGAATAATTCTACGAGTTGTGTCTACTGTTCAATTTGCTCTACTGTTATTATGAAGTCTCTCGGTGATAATATAGTTCCCTCTATTACTACGGTAAATAAATCTCTTAAGGAAGGTATTGTTCCATGTTCATTAAAGCACGCAGTGGTTGGACCTTTACTAAAAAATTCAAAACCCTGATCCAGTGGTGGTGGGTGTTTTAGGCCAATTGTTAAGTTTTCGCAAAAGTTTTAGAAAAGCTCACAGTAGATCAATTACAAATGTTTATTGACAAAAGGTTTCTGGACCAATTCCAAGATTTAAACACAATAATGAAACCCTTTTGATTTCTGTGATGGACTCTACTTGTCAAGGTTTTAACCACAGGACATAGCTCTTTATGGTCAATTTAAGCATTGCCAAGTTGTGAAGATTCTAACTAGGGTCCGAACAAAAAAACTGCTCTTTGGTACTCAGAAGGAACAAAAGAATCAGGAGTGACCTCCACCACATCTTCTGATATGGAAATGACTCTCGAACCCAAAACAGCTGTTTGGGGTCCCTCTTCTTAGCCCTTAGGATGGGGGGAAAAAAAAAAAGAGTTAATCTTTCATACTGGTACAATATCTCCAACAGTCACAAGCACTTCTTCCACTTAACTTTATTTATCCAGCTTGTTATAACAAAGAACAGCTTTCCCAGCCACTATCCACTGCTACTGGTTATTTGAGCTAGCAGAACTTATTACTTTTTCCATAACATCAGATGGTTTTTCATTGGCAACATTGTGGGAGGTGCTCAGTGCCTAACAGTGGTGACATAAAAACAAAGTCGATTCCTGAGGTGTCATGCCCAAAGGGGCATGCCCTTTGTGCACAATTTGTGGTGCGTATTTATGGTTTTTGGCTTTGAGATTTTATGTAATTTATAGTTTTTGTATTGTAATTAACTGTATTTCATGCTACTGGAGCTTACAGTTGGAGGGGGGAAATGTTTCAATTATTGTGGTATATATTTGCTATTTGTTTTAAATTGGGAATAGTTTGACTAACCACAGTGGATCTAAAGTAGAATGGCCTACACCTACAATTCCTCCATCCTACTGGTTAAAGAGAGGTACTGGTAGGGTTTATTACAAATCAGGATGCTTGATAGATTGCTCCTATTTGTTCCCATGGCCCACTGAAAGATAAGTACCAGAAATGCTCTACATATGGTAGAAGAACACACCAACAATTGAGTTCTAGGGTTGTAAATCTAGCAAGAGTTCCACTTCTGGACTTCAGATCTGAGGAGTATCTCCCTATCCCTTGCATCTATCTTAATGTTAGATTGGCGTGTAATAAAACCTAGCTTGTTGGGGGACTGGGCAAGTAATAACCATCCAGGATTAGTATTTCTCTCTGAAACTTGGTCCCAGTCAAAAAATGATCCAAGTATTTGTGAGATCTGTCCAGTAGGTTACAAAGTGTTACATGTTCCCTTGGAAAACTGGAGTGGGGTGGCAGCCATGCAGTAGTTTACAGGGATTTCCTGAGTGTCATTAAACAACGTTTAGATCGTTAGAACGTGAAGGAGTCTCATTTACAGTAGAAGATTGCTCATTACAGGATATTCTGAAATGTATTATCACCCCCCCAGGTAATTAGTCTTCTGCAGAACAATCATTTTGAGTTTATCACTAACAAGGCTCTAAATTCTAAATGGTGTACATTAGTGGGGGAAATTAATTTACATCTGGAACAGGTGGATAGTCCATGCTACTCATATGTTTTTTGTTTTGTTTTTTTAGAGTCTTTAGAGTTTGTTAAGTTGGAAAGCTGTATTACTCATAAAAAAATGTCATCAGTTAGACCTATATTTTACTAGGTGGAAATTTGAGGACTGGAGTTGGAAGTCTGCTATTTGGTCACATAATTATAAATTAAAGTTTACACTATATTTGAAATTTGAATATAAGGGTAACACCATATAAAAAGCAGTCAGACTTTACTCAAGATAAAAAAAAATCGATGGAGGACCAATTTTTGGAAAAATATCGATTGTTGTTTAGATGACATTATTAGGGACCCTTTCTTACAGTGGGATAGGTTGGTGTAAGTCTTGTACTCAGGTTTGGATGGTGTTTTTCTTTTGAAGAGGAAAGTCAAGAAAAGAAATAAGACTACCCTCTTGGTTTATCACTATTCTTAAGTGTAGGAAGTTGAAGTGTGTGGCAAAAAAGTAATCTAGCCAATGATAAAATAAATTAGAGAAGGCAAGTCAACTTTATAAAGACCACAAAGCAATACTATTCTAAACTGATTGAAACTAAAGATTTAGATGTAAAAATGCTGTTTAAAAGTTGTGAATCAACTGACATAGTGAAGATAACACAACAAGGAATTATTGTTTGCCTTCAGCTCTGGAACTGGCAGAATTTTTCAAATCTAAAATTGAAAAGATACGCTCAGCATTACCATCGCTACAGTTAGAGGTAGTAACAGAATATCTGACTCAGGTCCAATAAAAGGTAGGAATTCTTGATGAGAGATACTGGACTTCATTCAGGCTGTTAGCCTCTCACTATAGACTGGATATTTGTCCTACTTACCTCCTCAGATTTTCCTCTAACATTTTTAGTTTGGTTTACAAATTGGCTGAATTTATGTCTGGTTCAGGGTCATTACCATGGTTATCTGGGTCACATTAATCTTGCGCCTATCCTTAAAAATCAGGCCAGGATCTCCTTTTTCAGTTAATAATTAATTATAGGCCAGTAGTATCAATTCCTCTTTTTGCTAAAGTTCTGAAAGCACTAGTTACACAGCAGCTTACAAATTATCTTGATTCTCATGATATTTTATATCTTTCACAATCAGGTTTTAGCACTGAAAAGGTGTTGGGTACATTGGTATCGGAGATGAAAGTCCATGCCACTCCTTGTAGCTTCTCTTTAAATATTTTCCTTATTCTATCGTAGTTACCCTTTCGAAAATTAAATGGATGCTACAGCAGATTTTCTTAGTGACTTCACTTTGCAGATATCAAAATTTGATCACTTATGATCACCGTTTCCCAGCAGGCCCAACACAATTACCTCTCATACTATGGCCCTGCATTCCATTAAGGACTAGACCTAAAATAGCTCCCCCTCTTGACAGAGAGAGCAGCGTTGGATATTTGAATTAAAGACTGTTATACCGGGAGGTTTAAATGTGGCGATTGAATGGAAGGCTTTTTTTGTGATCGTCTCATTTGATGATGAAGACATTGCGTCAGACGCTGAGTATATATACGTGCAAAGAGAAAAATGAAGCTGTCAGCCATTTTCTGTTCCAGGGTGTCTTGGAGACGGACGGAAATTAAAAATGCTTGGAGGAGAAAGAAAGAAAATATTCCCCTGAAGCAGCTAGGAAATAGCGAAACAGGGCTTCCCTGTCATTGAATGGCGAGGACATCAGCATATTGAGCTAAGTACATTTTCCAAGCTTGGATAAGTGAATTGAGTCTCCTACAAGGTTTGTGGTGGCACATGACAGTGCTCCTTTGAAAGTTTATGTGAGTTTTTTTTGTGAAGACATATGATTGTAAACGGTTCCCTCATTATATCTAAGGTGTGTCCTTTAAAAACGAGGTGGAACCTATTGTTCTGAAGTCTTTTTTTCTCCACTTTTTTATGGTGTGCCTGTCAGAGTGCCCTCAAACATATTGTGTAAGAGGTAGAATTGTTCATGTATTACTGATTCCCTAATATCCCATTTCAATAGTATCCTTCAAGATAAAAGATCTGTAAATATAAGGTCTGAATTATTACTGTGTCATTCAGAAACATGACTTACCATAGTAATGTATTGCCATTTAGCAAAATCTGATCCAGTTTTGTGATCCTTCTTCCTTCTGGTGTGATCTCACTAATCAAATAAACAAAACTAGAGTGAGTATGAGAGAGCGAGAAGCAGAAGTGATCAAACAGTAAACAAAGGTTAACAGCAGCGGCTTTTCAGATATCTAATGATAATAATCAACTGTAAAATTAGTAAAATTGTACAAAAATTTCATAAGTACATAAGTACATAAGTAGTGCCATACTGGGAAAGACCAAAGGTCCATCTAGCCCAGCATCCTGTCACCGACAGTGGCCAATCCAGGTCAGGGCACCTGGCACGCTCCCCAAACGTAAAACAATTCCAGACAAGTTATACCTAAAAATGCGGAAATTTTCCAAGTCCATTTAATAGCGGTCTATGGACTTGTCCTTTAGGAATCTATCTAAACCCTTTTTAAACTCCGTCAAGCTAACCGCCCGTACCACGTTCTCCGGCAACGAATTCCGAGTCTAAATTACACGTTGGGTGAAGAAAAATTTTCTCCGATTCGTTTTAAATTTACCACACTGTAGCGGGTACCAACTCATGCCCTCTAGTCCTAGTATTTTTGGATAGCGTGAAACAGTCGCTTCACATCCACCCGATCCATGCCACTCATTATTTTATACACTTCGTATCATATCTCCCCTCAGCCGTCTCTTCTCCAAGCTGAAAAGCCCTAGCCCTTCTCAGCCTCTCTTCATAGGAAAGTCGTCCCATCCCCACTATCATTTTCGTCGCCCTTCGCTGTACCTTTTTCCAATTCTACTATATCTTTTTTGAGATACGGAGACCAGTACTGAACACAATACTCCAGGTGCGGGTCGCACCATGGAGCGATACAACTGGCATTATAACATCCGCACACCTGGACTCCATACCCTTCCTAATAACACCCAACATTCTATTCGCTTTCCTAGCCGCAGCAGCACACTGAGCAGAAGGGTTCAGGTATCCATCGACGACGACACCCAGATCCCTTTCTTGATCCGTAAGCTCCTAACGGGAACCTTGCAGACGTAGCTATATTCGGGTTCCTCTTACCCACATGCATCACTTTGCACTTGTCAACATTGAACTTCATCTGCCACTTGTACGCCCATTCTCCCAGTCTCGCAAGGTCCTCCTGTAATCGTTCACATTCCTCCTGCGACTTGACGACCCTGAATAATTTTGTGTCATCGGCGAATTTAATTACCTCACTAGTTATTCCCATCTCTAGGTCATTTATAAATACATTAAAAAGCAACGGACCCAGCACAGACCCCTGCGGGACCCCACTAACTACCCTCCTCCCTGAGAATACTGGCCACGCAATCCTACTCTCTGCTTCCTATCTTTCAACCAGTTCTTAATCCATAATAATACCCTACCTCCGATTCCATGACTCTGCAATTTCTTCAGGAGTCTTTCGTGCGGCACTTTGTCAAACGCCTTCTGAAAATCCAGATATACAATATCAACCGGCTCCCCATTGTCCACATGTTTGCTTACCCCCTCAAAAAAATGCATTAGATTGGTGAGGCAAGACTTCCCTTCACTAAATCCGTGCTGACTTTGTCTCATCAGTCCATGTTTTTGTATATGCTCTGCAATTTTATTCTTAATAATAGCCTCCACCATCTTGCCCGGCACCGACGTCAGACTCACCGGTCTATAATTTCCCGGATCTCCTCTGGAACCCTTCTTAAAAATCGGAGTAACATTGGCTACCCTCCAGTCTTCCGGTACTACACTCGATTTTAGGGACAGATTGCATATTTCTAACAGTAGCTCCGCAAGTTCATTTTTTAGTTCTATTAATACTCTGGGATGAATACCATCAGGTCCCGGTGATTTACTACTCTTCAGCTTGCTGAACTGACCCATTACATCCTCCAAGGTTACAGAGAATTTGTTTAGTTTCTCCGACTCCCCCGCTTCAAATATTCTTTCCGGCACCGGTGTCCCCCCCAAATCCTCCTCGGTGAAGACCGAAGCAAAGAATTCATTTAATTTCTCCGCTACGGCTTTGTCCTCCTTGATCGCCCCTTTAACACCATTTTCGTCCAGCGGCCCAACCGACTCTTTGGCCGGTTTCCTGCTTTTAATGTATCTAAAAAATTTTTACTATGTATTTTTGCTTCCAACGCTAATTTCTTCTCAAAGTCCTTTTTTGCCCTCCTTATCTCCGCTTTGCATTTGGCTTGGCATTCCTTATGATCTATCCTGTTACTTTCAGTTGGTTCTCTTCTCCACTTTCTGAAGGATTGTTTTTTGGCTCTAATGATTTCCTTTATCTTACTGTTTAGCCACGCCGGCTGACGTTTAGTCTTTTTTCCCTTTTTTCTAATACGTGGATATATTTGTCCTGAACCTCCAGGATGGTGTTTTTAAACAGCATCCACGCCTGATGCAAGTTTTTTACTCTGCGAGCTGCTCCTTTC
This sequence comes from Microcaecilia unicolor, assembly GCF_901765095.1. Classification (NCBI taxonomy): domain Eukaryota; kingdom Metazoa; phylum Chordata; class Amphibia; order Gymnophiona; family Siphonopidae; genus Microcaecilia; species Microcaecilia unicolor. The sequence goes on along the minus strand of NW_021963802.1, from coordinate 24,561 downwards.
AGTCTTTTTTTCACCATTTTTCTCATTTTGTCGTAATCACCTTTTCTATAGTTAAACGCTAGCGTACTTGATTTCCTAGTTTCACTTCCTTCAATGCCAATATCAAAACCGATCATATTATGATCACTGTTATCAAGCGGCCCTCTTATCGTTACCCCCTGCACTAGATCATGAGCACCACTAAGGACTAAGTCTAGTATTTTTCCTTCTCTTGTCGGCTCCTGAACTAGCTGTTCCATGAAGCTGTCCTTGATTTCATCAAGAAATCTTATGTCCCTTGCGTGTACAGATGTTACATTAACCCAGTCTATATGCGGGTAATTGAAATCCCCCATTATTATTGTGTTGCCCAGTTTGTTTGCGTCCCTGATTTCCTTTAACATTTCCGCATCCGTCTGTTCGTCCTGGCCAGGCGGACGGTAGTACACTCCTATCACTATCCTTTTCCCCTTTGCACATGGAATTTCAATCCACAGTGATTCCAAGGAGTGTTTTGTTTCCTGCAGAATTTTCAATCTCTTTGATTCAAGGCTCTCGTTAATATACAATGCTACCCCTCCACCAATCCGATTCACCCTATCACTACGATATAATTTGTACCCCGGTATGACAGTGTCCCACTGGTTATCCTCCTTCCACCAGGTCTCAGAGATGCCTATTATATCTAATTTTTCATTTAGTGCAATATATTCTAACTCCCCCATCTTATTTCTTAGGCTCCTGGCATTCGCATATAGACATTTCAAACTATGTTTGTTGTTCCTAAGTACATCATGCTTAGTACTTGACAGTATTAATTGGCAATCTTTTGTCTGATTTTTATTGTTATTTAAAGATACCCGATCTACTACAATCTCTTTTGCAACCTCACTATCAGGATACTCTATCTTCCCTGTTATGGTGATATCTTTGACAGATACCTTATCCCGAACCATGCTCTTTTGAGCGACTGTCGGCCTTCCCCCCATTTCTAGTTTAAAAGCTGCTCTATCTCCTTCTTAAACGCCGATGCCAGCAGCCTGGTCCCACTCTGGTTAAGATGGAGCCCATCCTTTCGGAATAGGCTCCCCCTTCCCCAGAATGTTGCCCAGTTCCTAACAAATCTAAAGCCCTCCTCCCTGCACCATCGTCTCATCCACGCATTGAGACTCTGGAGCTCTGCCTGTCTCTTGGGCCCTGCGCGTGGCACAGGTAGCATTTCAGAAAATGCTACCCTGGAGGATCTGGATTTCAGCTTTCTACCCAAGGTTAAATGGTCACAAGTGTTTGTTGTATTGTATAACTTATATTAAGCCTTTAGCCCAAAGGATGCAAAGTAGATTACATTTGAAGGCATTTACAACAATCTTATCAGGCAGATTACATAGCAATAATTTACAATCGTTGACTTGAATACAAAAGTTTTAAGCACCTTATGAAAAAGAAGGCATGATGTAATTTGACAAATCTGAACTGGGATAGTATTCCAAATTTTTATACACTGAAAAACAAAAGATTGCTCCCAGATAGATTTTTGACTAATATTTCTCATCAATGGAAAATCCAAGGTTAACCTCCGACCACTTCTCAAACGAGAATTATTAACTGGAAATGTTAAGAGCTGCCCTACAGGTTCCAGACTTAGTTTGTATGGTCTATAAATTTTTTTATGGTTATCTTAAAATATAATGAGATTCCACTTTTAAGTCAATGTAATTTGTTCAAAAGCAGAGTAGCGTCATAACATTTTCCCAATTTAAAAATTAATCTTGCAGCTGTATTTTGTAACTGCAACTTTTTACTTAGTTTTCAAGTAACAGAACACCTGACATGGATTTTATAATATAGAAGTCGTATGAATTACCAGGTATCACAGAACAAAAATCAACGGAATCAAACACTTAATTTTAAAGAAGTGGCATTCGCTTGGGACCCAGCTCACCATTGGAGTGGCTTCAATAACGATTCAAGCTAGAGTCAACTCGTACAAAGAGAACAGAACTAGAAGCTATCAGGAGTGAAGAGCAGAAAAGTGATTCACAAACCTGATACTCATAGTAAACAAAAGGTATAGGATAATTGAATTCTCTGATAAAAGCTGTTCCAATATACCCGTTTCACTCCTATAAAAAGGAGTCTGGCTCATAAGAGTCTTATATGTCAATCAGCCTTTGAACTGACTGTAAAAACAACCAGGCAATCACACTGTCAGCAAGAAGCACAAAGACCCAGTTTTGTTTCTCTGAGCTGTTGAAGGGACCCCCCCCCACCCCCCAAAAAAAAAACCAACAACAAAAAACAGCAAACATAGGTATGAATTTAGACTAGTGGAAGGAGGATGGGAGCAGTGCTGTCAATCCATTTTGCTGAGAAAAGGGAATAATGCAAGGATAGAGAGACAGCCTCAGCAAAAGTTAGATTAAACCAGTGCTTCCCATGGTTATGGCTAAATAGTGACCCCTCCAAAGGTGCAAAATAATGATGCACCTAAGGAGAGCATACCTATCTTAAACACAGGTTTTGTGACCCCATTTGAGGTTGCAACCCACAGTCTGGGAAGCTCTGGATTAAACAGAGGGAGAGCACTAAGGACTAGCAGATACCCAGCATAAAGAACACCTGCGGAAACTGTATACCAGAATCTGCCTATCTAGCCAATAGGGAACAAACTACAAGTTTCTACAGTAATTCAACATTAGCTATACTAAAATCTATTGTACATCATCTCAATACTGTGCTAAATTACTAGAGCATGAAGTAGGGGAAGCAGGGGAAGCCATTTAACCCTAGAAGTGAGCAACAAGGAATAGATCTGTTTTCTGGGATCAGCTGATGCCTGGCTCTACAACCTATGGTCTGATCTCACATCCTAATGTCTTACGACTTAGTATGCCACTAGGTTTATGCTACATTGGTTTATTTTGGCAAAATGTGGAGCAAACACTGGCTATATTCTTCAGAAAATCAACATGCCTGTATTTCAACCTATTTCAATGCTTGGTCTTTTTAAATATCTGGATCAAAATATAGAATATTTCTTAAAATCAGTCTAGTGTGAAATTCAAAAGTTGTGCTCTCTATTCTGACCACGCCCCCTCCAGTATAAACAAGCCTACCTAGAGGTTTGGGTACAGAGACCTGCAGAACTTTTCATATGCAGGGAACCCACTGCCTCACCAAGAACTGACGAAGGAGGACAGTGGCAGATGCCATGGGACCAACCACAGACCCAGGATAAGATCATGATGGTGGGGGCTCCCTCACGCTGCAATGTCAGAAATGCGAAAATGGTTCCAGGACTTTAAAAATGGTGGCGGTTCAGGCTGAGTTAGTGCTTGGCTCCAACCTACAATACAACCTGGGCAAGAAAAATGGAAGCAGCTGAGGAGTATGTGGGGGAGCACTCCCAGGCAATCGCTAGTTTCAAGCACTAGCTGAAGGACATGCAGCATGTAAATATGGGCCTAGACCACAAATGGAAGATTTGGAAAACAGAAGCTGCAGATACAACTTCCGCTTCTGGGTGGTCCCAGAGATTAAGAGTATAGTAACAGGGCAGAAGTAGTCCAGAATATAATGAGGGCACTGCTGGCAGGCAGAAGGGAAGTCAAGACTCGCTTAAGGGGGAAGATCAATCGTGCTTATTATGCATGGGGCAGCTCAATGCAAAATGTTGCTAAGGACATGACTGTGTGCTTCCATAGTTTTAAGGATAAAGAGCTGATTGCTGCTAAAGCAGAGACCACTGGAAGGATGAAGTGGGACTCAATCAAGGTATTTCAGGATCTCTTTAGCCACCTTACGCAAGAATCAGGACCTTAAAAAGACGACAGCCAAATTGTGTGAAGAGAACATATACTATAGGTGGACGCACCCTTTTGCTCTTGGCTTCACAATTAAACAGGAAATCCTATAGGGTCCAATCCAAGAAAGAAGCGAGCCAAAAACTGAAGGCTGAAGATCTGGCTGGGATCTACCTAAATGCAGAGTGATGCACTTGGAGTAGAAATCCAACAGAGCCGTATGTGCTAGGAGGCGAGAAGCTGATCTGCAGACAGGAAGAGGGCCCTTGAGGGTAATAGTATCTGAGAATCTTGGAGTACTGTGTTCAGTTTTGGAGGCTGTGTCTTGCTAAGGATGTAAGAAGGTAAAGGGAATGGGACTTAATATACCGCCTTTCTGTGGTTTCTGCAACTACACTCAAAGCCATTTACATAGTATATAGGTACTTATTTGTACCTGGAGCAATGGAGTGTTAAGCGACTTGCCCAGAGTCACAAGAAGATGTACTAAGGCCTTGGCAGACTCAATGGCTGAAGCGGGAATCACGGTTATCCATAAAAAGACTAAAGACCTGATGATGTGCAAAGCCTTATCGTCCAATATCTTTGTTAAACCCACATGTCAAGATACAAGCCAATTCCTACCTGTGCACTTATTTCATTAGTGCAGTAATACAGGAGGATGAGTCCTGGTTCATTTTTGTATGCATAACTGGAGACAATGTACGCAGATTAGTGAATTTACATAAGTACATAAATATTGCCATACTGGGACACACCAAAGGTCCATCAATCCCAGCATCCTGATTCCAACAGTGGCCAATGCAGGTCACAAGTACAATACATTTTATGCTGTTTATCCCAGAAATAAGTAGTGGATTTTCCCCAAGTCCATTTTAATAATGTCTATGGACTTTTCCTTTAGGAAGCCATAACCCCACTAAGCTAACTGCTTTTACTACAGTCTCTAGAAACGAATTCCAGAGTTTAATTACATTGAATGAAGAAAATTTTTCTCCGATTCATTTTAAATTTACTACTTTGTAGCTTCAATGCATGTCCCCTAGTCCTAATATTTTTGGAAAGAGTAAACAAATCGATTCATGTCTACCCGTTCCACTCCACTCATTTTATAGACCTCTATCATATCTTCCCTTACCCGTCTTTTCTCCAAGCTGAAGAGCCCTAGCCGCTTTAGCCTTTCCTAATAGAGAAGTCGTTCCATCCCCTTTATCATTTTCATCGTCCTTCTCTGTACCTTTTCTAATTCCACAATACCTTTTTTGAGATGTGGAGTCCAGTAATGAACACATAGTCAAGGTGCGGTAGTACCATGGAGCAATACAAAGGCATTATAACGTCCTCATTTTTGTTTTCCATTCTTTCCTAATAATACTTAACATTCTATTTGCTTTCTTAGCTGCTGCCGCACACTGAGCAGAGGGTTTCAGCGTATCAACAATCACACCACGATCCTTTCCTGGTCAGTGACTCCTAACATGGAACCTTGACCTATCTATAGTTCAGGTTCCTCTTTCCCACATGCATCACTTTGCACTTGCTCACATTAAACATCATCAGCCATTAGATACCTAGTCGCCCAGTCTCCCAATTTCGTAAGGTCCTCTTGTAATTTTTCACAATCCTCTTGCAATTTAACAACTTTGAATAAACTTTGTGTCGTCAGCAAATGTAATTACCTCACTAGTTACTCCCATCTCTAGATCATTTAAATATACTCCCATCCTAGATCATTTATAAATATGTTAAAAAGCAGTGGCCCTAGCACAGACCCTTGGGACCAATGAGAATACTGACCATTTAACCTACTCTCTGGTTTCTATCTCCTATCCCATGACTCTCTGGAGTCTTTCATGAGGTACTTACAAACGCTTTCTTAAAATCCAGATACACAATATCGACCGACTCACCTTTATCCACGTTTGTTCACTCCTTCAAAGAAATGTAATAGATTGGTGAGGCAAGGTATCCCTCCACTAAATCCATATTTGCTTTGTCTCATTAATCAATGTTTTTGAATATGCTCTGTAATTTTGCTGTTTACAATAGTCTCTACCATTTTGTCCAGCACCGGATCTCCTCTGGAACCTTTTTAAAAAATTGGAGTTATATTGGCCACCCTCCAATCTTCCGGTATCATGCTTGATTTTAAAGAGAAATGACATATTACTAACAATAGTTCCACAAGTTCATTTTTCAATTCTATCAGTACTCTGGGATGAATACCATCCAGTCCAGGAGATTTGCTACTCTTCAATTTGTCGAATTGAGCCATTACATCCTCCAGATGAAAAGACATTTCATTTAGTTTCTCATTAGAAATAAAACATGGAAAAGAAAATAAGATGATACCTTTTTTATTGGACATAACTTAGTACATTTTTTTATTAGCTTTCGAAGGTAGCCGCCCTTTGTCAGATCGGAAATAAGCACATGTTGGTAGATGACAGTAAATATAAGTGAAACATCAAAGCATTTCAGTGACAGTCTAACAAGATGAGGGTGGGTTAGGTGAGAGACAGGGAGATAAGAGGGTGACAAAGCAATACAATTTTATGGTTTATAATGGGCTAGAAAACCCAGATATTTGTTAAGTCCTGTCTGGTGGGTGTCAAAATATTTAATCATTCTGACTTCAAAGGTCTTACGTTCCTGTATTGTTTTAAAGTTAACTTTTAGGATTCTTACCATAAAATCACTAGTACAGTGTTCTAGTTTTGTAAAATGTTGCCCCACAGAGGTGACATCCTGGTTGATACTAGCATTTTTCATATGGTGTCTATGTAAATTAAATCTCTTCTTTAGTTTCTCTGAATTGTCAGCTTTGAATACCATTTCTGGCACTGGTATCTCTCCTAAATCTTCCTCAGTGAAGACCGAAGCAAAGAATTAATTTAATCTGCTATGGCTTTGTCTTCCCTAACTGACCCTTTTACCCATCGGTCATCTGTCAACCAATTCTTTTGCCAGTTTCATGCTTTTAATATACCTAAAGAAATTTCACAATCTTTTTCACAAAATCTCTCTTTGCCTTGCTTATCAGCACTTTGAATTTGACTTGCCATTCCTTATGCTGTTTCTTATTATTCTGAGTCGGTTCCTTCTTCCATTTTCTGAAGATTTTCTTAAAATAGCTCTAATAGCTTCCTTCACCTCACTTTTTAACCATGCCGGCTGTCATTTAGTCTCTTCCTCCTCTTTTTAAAACACCACAGAATATATTGGCCTGGGCTTCCAGGATGGTATTTTTGAATAGCATCCACACCTGATGTAAATTTTTGACCTTCACAGCTGCTCCTCATTCTTCTCATTTTATCATAGTCTCTTTTTGAAAGTTAAATGCTAACGTATTGGATTTCCTCTGTGTACTTACTCCAAAGCAGATATCAAATCTGATTATATTATGATCACTGTTATCAAACGGCCCCAGCCCCATTACCTCCCCTTGGTATTGTTGACAATCAAAAGCCATTTTGGTATCAATCACATAGTGTGTGCATTCATGAAGGCTACATTAAAGAAGCTTGGGTTTGGACCAAAGTTGATTTTTGCTCTGGTGTTTGAGCCACTGGCAGCAAGGAAAAGAGCTAATAAAGAGTGAAGGGGATTTGAATGGTTAACCCACAGCAGTCTCTGAATGCTACGGAGGGAGATATGAAGTTTTCAGAGTTTAAGATTAATCTTTCAAAATCAGAATTATTGAAATTACATTAGACAAAGTTAGTACGGCAACCTGGTTTCTTTTCCATTTTGAGAGGCCAATAGGTCAAATAAATACCTTAGGACTAGTATTGCAGCATAGGCTGAAAAGATGTACAGATTAAATTACATCCCGCTGTTTAAGGCTTTAACTAGTGGAGGGATGGCCTCCAAATCAAAGTATATATCTGGTCTGAAAGGATGCCCAATACCCAGATTTTTGTACTTTTAGTCAGACCCTTCCTTTTTGCTTATTCCAGAAAGAAAAATTAGGATCTTAAGAAAATGTTTGCTTTTAATTGTAAAAAGATGACCCCCCCCCCCCCCAAGAGTGTTTTTAGGCTTATATATCACCGTCCCGCATCAGATCAGTCTAGAAAAAAAAAGTGGGATGGCAGGTTGGGAGCCCTGAATCTGCTTAACCCATTAGTGCTCAATGTTCCCATAATAAGCCATATAGGAACAAATTGATTTATTCCCATATGGGAACATTGGGCAGTAATGGGTTAATATTACAAAAGCAGCACAATTCAGAGCTGTGGCAGAAAACACTACAAAGCAATGGGTGCCTACTGAGTAGGCACTGGTAAGACAGTATCCTTTGGAAGTGCTGATGTGGCTCCCTGGAGGGAGAATGAAGGGGGGAGGAGTTTTCCCCTGTGCAAAACTAACATGTAGCACTTGCAAGGAGGGCCTGTGGCAAGGTACTAGGTAAGTGAGTAGCATCAAAACTGGCCAGGGTATTACCCTTTATGTCTCCGACAGCAACTAAGGTGGAATAGTTCTACGATGGGAACAAATTCAGTGTGTTCATAGGCATACGACGAGACTACACCTGTGCATAATAGGGATTTTTTTCTATTTCTGTAACTAGGTATTTATTATATAGTCTGCCCTATAGGATGCTCTTGAAGCAGGAACATAATCCCTTTTGAAACAGTGCTTGGGGGGTGGGGCAGCACAGGCCAGTGAAAAAAACACAAATTTTGTCCAAACTGTATTGGGCATCTAGCACCAGAGGAGTAGGTTCAAAAGCCAAGGCATAGAGTGTGGGAAACAAACTTGACTACTGATCATAAGGCACAAGCTGAAATGATTGTTGATCCAATTGATCTTTACAGTATGACGACCTCATATATTTTCTTCATCTTTTCTCTTTTTTTTCAGCATCCTTCAACATGGATCCTTGAGCATCTAACATCCCAATTCGAGGCTAGAATTTCCTCTAACTCTTGTAGCTTTAGGAAAAGCTGCTTTGTTCTTCCTCTTATGCTTTCTGATTTTATTTCCTTGCATGCACTGTGGTAGTACTTCTGTCTCATCTTGTGGCATGTTCAAAATTCTGGCTATGTTCTGCAACTACCTTTTTCTCCTGCGGCTTTAGCTTTTCTATGTTTCTGAGCAAATTTGAGTTTCTTGAATCATCCATTTTGACCATTTTCACTTTTTCACCTTTCACAGTGGACTTTTCACTCTCTTCTAGTACAATTTTCTTGAATGTCTTCATATAGTTCTTCTAGTATTCTGTCACTAGTATCCATATGTTGAATCAATTTCATAGATATATTTTAAAAAGTCAAAGTTTGCTATGTTCATGACTTTCCTCTTCAGCTTTAACTTCAGTTTGCTTACTAGTAGCTGGTGATCTGTACCACAGTTGGTTGCAGGTTTTGTCTTTCTTGATGTATGTAATCCATAATGCTATTTTTCACTCTGCTTAGCTACCTTTCAAGATTTTTCCTTGCTAATCAAGCACTATTCCTTAGAACTGTGCCTTGTACCTCTTGTTGGACAGAATGCGTTTCTATTTTCACCTGTTTCTCGCAATTATTATCCTGTAATGATTTCCATTCTATTTCTGTCATGATTATAGCAACTATAGAAGTGCAAGAAAATAAACAAAAAAGTAAAGATTAAGGGGCCAAAACTGCACTACCGCCAGGTACGCCCAGGCGCCCAGCAGTATTCCTTAATTGATTTGTTTGCTTTATTTTTTGTCTACTAGATTGTAAGCTCTGAGCAGGGACTGTCTTTCTTCTATGTTTGTGCAGCGCTGCGTACGCTTTGTAGCACTATAGAAATGCTAAATAGTAGTACTAGTAGTTCCGAGTTTGCCACATGCAACAAAATAATTTTGACTTTCTAGCACAGGAGATGTTGGAGAGTAGGTGTTCCCAGCTGTAATTGGGCAGCACGGGCACATTGCCACACGCTGCCCAATTACCTCCAGGTTAGCATGTCAGTGTTTCAAATGTGCATGCTAAATATATATATTTTTTGGCTGAGGGGGCAGATAGTGGGCATTTCTGCACTTAGCGTGTCAGCACTGCCACATACTGATTAGCATAGGACTGGCATATGAGCCCTTACCACCTACAAAATAGGTGGTGGTAAGGCCTCACAAGCTAATTTTCGTTAATGGCCATATGCTATACAAAACCATAGCTCATGGCAATTAATTCAGAAATGGGGGGGAAAAAATTAGCTATTTTCCAGCTGCAGTAGAAATGGTCTTAGGGTGCGGGAAACACCCATGTAACGGCGCAGAAGGCCACTTTCTACTGCCGCTTTGTAAAAAGGACCCCTTAGCCTGATCTGGAGACAAAGCATGAAACCTTTATTTATGTTATGCATTCTATATCAGGTTAGACTTTAAAAACTTTGTACATAGACAGCAAGAGCCCACAGGCTGTTTCTTACTCATTTTTAATTATGTTCTGTTCTATGAGCTTGTGTAGTTTATATTTTCACTAGGAAAAAAGGCCTGTTTCAGACAAATGAAACGGGCGCTAGCAAGGTTTTCGTTGGAGTGTGTAAGTTTTACAGAGTGTGTGCGAGAGTAAGTGTGTGATAGAGTGAATGTGTGAGTGTATGACAGACAAGAGTGACAGTGGGTGCGATTGTGTCTGTGTGAGAGAGAGTGTGTGTGTGTGTGTGTAAGAATGAGAGTGTGTGCCAGGGGCCCCCTCCCTTCCAGTTCCAGGGGCCCCCCTCCCTTCCAGTTCCAGGGGCCCCCCTCCCTCCCAGTCCCAGGGTATTTCTACCCCCCCCCCCCCCCGTCCCTCTCAGTTCCAGGTTGTCCGTCCCCCCCTCCTAGTTATAGGGTGGCCGTCGCCCCTCCAGTTCTAGGGTGGCCATCCCCCCTCCATGTCCCCCAGTTCCAGGGTGGCCCTCCCTTCCAGTTCCAGGGGGCCCCCCTCCGTCCCCCCTCCCTCCGAGTTGCAGGGTGGCCCCCCTCCCTCCCTCCGTGCCTCTCATTTGCAGGGTGGCCCCCCCTTCTTCCCTCCCTGCCTCCCAGTTCTACAGTCGGGCCACTGCCTCCCTACCTCCCAGTTCCAGGGTGACCCTCCCCCCTCCCTCCGAGTTCCAGGAAGTTCCTCCCTCCCTCCCTCCCAGTTCCGGCCACCCTGCCCCTTCTCCTCTCCCTGCCAGTTGTAGGGCGTCCCTCCCTCCCTCCCTCGGGCGCTGAGAGCCAGCATTGTGTAGTAGCAAAAGTTACCTTTAAAACGAAGTTCTTTTTTGAAAGGTTTTGTTTTTATCTCCGAGTGTTGTGAAGTTCAGCGAAGCCACAGTGAGCTTCCGAACGTTGGAGGAGGTGTCCTGTGGTCTGATAACCCGCCCTTGACGTCATAACGTTGTGACGTGAGGGGGGCAGAGACAGAGGGCCAGAGATGGAAGGCTTCACCATGACGAATCCACGAACCCTGGTCCCTGCACTGAAGCCATGGAGTGAGCTTCAGAACGTTGGAGTTGCGAATTATGTCGGGGGTGGGCGGGGCAGGCTTAATCAGGGGGGCTTCAGTCTGGCATGGAGTGAGCTTCACAGGTGGGAATTATTTACATAGATATTCGGAAAATCATTTTTTAAAAATTAGAAATTCTATAAAATCCTCGTTCATTAAATAAATCATTTTTGCAAGTACTGCTTTAATACTAGGAAACTATAAAGCTCAAAAATCAAACCTTTTTGTTAACTTATATAACGTGCCCAAAATATTGTCAAAAATGATGAATACTTACAACTCTGTGACGTCTTCTAGAACCATGTCTGAAGTCTGATGTCAAGGACCACACACAGACACTAGACAGGATACATGCAGCATAAGAACTAAATGTTTCCTATTCTTAAGAAAAACAACATAACACATCTACACTAAGCTACTGACCAGTGCTGTACATTAACTGGGAAAAAAAATGAAAGGGCTCTGCTGAATGATGATACAGGTCTCAAATGGCTGAGCAGAACACACTATGGGTCCTTCCAGCCTCCAGAAATCCGAGGCTTTTAAAGACTAATCTAAGCCCTGACCTTTTAGGATCACTCTACAGCACGAGAGCTGGCCACGTGCACAATATTTTGTTTTAGGGGCTCGAGCCAGGACTGGAAACTTATCCAGGAGGCCGAAAAGGCTGTTACAAGTTCACACACCCTCCTAGAATAACAGACTACACGCTAGATGTGCTCTGAACCACTTTTTGTTGTTGTTTGTTTACAGATATACTTCAGTCAAACAGTAAACGTATTTACAAGCACAGAAGCTTTGAACTCCCCAATGCAATCTCCTCAACTCCATCAAGCACTTTGACTAATATTCACAGTAACACATATGATTTTGATGATCTCTCTGTACATGGGACTGTAGATGGCGAGTCTCCTGATGGCTGGAGATAAGCTGGTGTCCTCTGGGATCTTCCAGGGCACTGCTCTGGTGGTGTGAGGGTTCCTTTCCTCAGTCTTGAATAAAATACTAAGCCAGTAAAAATGGTAAAAATAAAGCAGCTTTCTTCCTTTCTCTTAATTCTGTTAAGTGGGCAAGAGCTCCCTGATGCCTCTGGTTTACCCAGATTGCAGGACAGTATCTGTGTGCTGACTGAAACCCGACAGCCTTATTTTTGTCTGCTATTTTAATATGCATTCTGAAGAAGACCCAGCTAATAATTGTTGTGCTGCTGGCTATTAAATCATTACAAACATGGAAAAACATGATGGCAGGTAACAGTCAAATTGCCCATCCACAGCGACCACTATCTCCTCCTTTCCCCAAGGGATCCCACATGCCTTTCCCATGCTTTCTGAAATTCAGACAGTCCTCATCTCCAACACCTCCATCATGAGGTGATTCCACACGTCCGCCACCCTTTCAGTAAAAAAGTACTTCATTAGATTACACCTGAGCCTATAACCTCCTAACTTCATCCTATGCCCTCTTATTGCAGTTTTCCTTATTGAAAGAGGCTCTCCTGTGCATTAATGCCACAGAGGTATTTATGTTTCAACGATTTTATTGAAGACAAAATAAACAAAGTCTGTGCATAAGAGGCACATGATACAAACAGGGCACGTAGCTAGCAGTCAACACCTTAGCGCCTGGGTATACATAACATTGTCTTCAAACTTTTAACTTTTACCCCATCTTCCCAACTAAGCATGAAATCCACGGGTTCTTAGTCACTCCCCTGCCCCCCCCCCTACTATCCTATCCCCCTTCCACCTTCTCCCTCCCTTAGGGTAACACTGTGTAAGCTGCAGTTCTCAAACACTCATTACTACTTTGGCCAATCATAGCTTATTAAGTACCTACCACAGTGTGTGAGATTATCTATACAGGGTCCCCAAATCTTTAGGAATAGTGTTTCCTTTTGTAGGAGCCTTTGGCTTCTTTCACCGCCCACATCATTAATTGGTGTATTTGATTCCGCCAGTGCCAAAACTCAGGGGGTTCTGAAGAAGTCCATGACTGCAAGATACACTTATGCGAGCAAACAGAGTTTACAGCAGAGTAGTTTTTCATCCGCTTTCAGGCCCCTAAATGATCCCGGACAATCCAGGACCAGTTGAACAGATGTTCCTTGGAGTTGGCCGAACATGAGGGATAAGAATCCCCCACTCTTCTCCAGAACTGCCGTACAAGTGTGCATTCCCACAATGCATGATAATAGGTGTTTTCAGAAATATTACATTTCAAACGAACAGGTGTATGGATCCCTCCCGCTCTAAATAGTTGAACCTGCGAAAAATAGGCCCTGTGTACCACTCGAAAAGCACATTCGCGATAACTCGCCCACTGACCAATTTAGGTATTCCCTTAATATGAGCAGCAATATCCCAATCAGCAAGGCTTTTCCCCACATCTGCTTCCCGTCTTTGCCTAAGCTGGACTAGCTCTTCCCCTGGCCTCAGAGACCATATCTGCCCCTGGATACTGGAAATAGAGGGAGCCTCTTCTGCGAGCTCCATAAACAGATCCTGAATCTTCTTGCCAAGCCAAATTTCACTGCTTCTTTATCCAAGGACCTAATATAATGTTTTAGCTGACAGTGAGCAAAAGTATCGCCCCATTTTAAAGATTCAGGTAGGATCAGTTGCTCTAATGCTTTAATCTCGCCTTCTGAAATGCCACAGAGGTATTTAAACATCCATCGTATCCCTCTCTCCTGCCTTTCTTCTAATGTATACATATTGAGAGTGGAGAAGTAGCCTGGTGGTTAGTGCAGGGACTTTGATCCTGGGGAACTGAGTTCAGATCTCACTGCAGCTCCTTGTGACTCTGGGCAAGTCACTTAACCCTCCATTGCCCCTGGTACAAAATAAGTACCTGAATATATATGTAAACCACTTTGAATGTAGTTGCAAAAACCTCAGAAAGGCCCATTTCCCTTCCCTTAAGTTAGTCCCCATACGCTTTACGACAGAGACCACTGACCAATTTTGTAGCCACCCTCTGGACCGACTCCATCCTGTTTATATCTTTCTGTAGGTGTGGTCTCCAGAACTGCACGCAGTATTCTAAATGGGACCTCATCAGAGACTTATACAAGGGAACTATCACCTCTTTACTTCTGCTGACCATTCCTCTCCTTATGCACACGAGCATTCTTCTGGCTTTGACCATCACCTTTTATACCTATTTGGCCACCTTGAGATCATCCGACACAAATCACCCCAAAGTCTCGCTATTTTTTCATTCACAGAAGTACTTCACCCTATATCGTTCACTTGGACTTTTGCAACCTAAGCGCATGACGCTGCATTTTTTAGCATTAAATCTGAGTTGCCATTCTTCCAGTTTTGCCAAGTCCTCTGCATGTGATCCACACCCTCTGGGGTGTCAACCCTATTACAGAGGACCTCCCTAGCAGCTAGGATCTCAGCTTGCAGCCCCCCCCCCCCCCCCACAGTACCGACCGCAATACTTCTTACCAGTACATCTGCACATTGCCTCTGAAGCTCCTGCAAGCTGGGCCGGTGGGGGGCTCTGAGCATCTGTGTATGCTGAAGGCCTGCAGAATGGATAGGCCTTTCAGCATGCACATATGCTCAAGGCACCTCATCTGCCCAGCTTGCAATTATACTTCTGTGTCAGCTGGAGCATCAGAGGCGCAAACCAGTAAGAACAAGTTTGTTTTTGTCTATGTTTTGTTTGCTTTTTAAAAATCAAATACCTGTGAAAACCTTATTGAATTTAAGATTATTGTAAAATAATATCTGTTCTTTTCACAGTGGGAAGGAGTGAATGGGATAAACATTTGGTTACAATAAAAATAAAGCTGCCTGCAGCTCTGACCAGAAAGAAAGGACTTATGCAGTACAATTTCGATTAGTATACATGCAGCTGATTGATGCCAACCTCAAAATTGAGCCTCGATCAGTCTCACAGGTAAGGTATGGATTGAAGGGAAAGCAGGGTTCCCCTCCCCCCACTGATGTGTAACTTCATAGGATTCTTAAAAGCTGCCCCAAATAGCTTTGCAGTGATAAGTTTGCATCTCATTGAATATCTTCATATTTGCCCTCTTTTCCTTGCATGCTCAAACCTGATGAATTTCATGCACCTTCAGTTCATATAAAAATAAGAAAATGCAAGCAATTCAGGTTCTAAATAAGTTTTTTTTCCATTATTATTATCCATTAAAAATTCAGCTCTATGTTGAGGGGTCCACAAACTTTATAGTAGAATGTGCACATACATTATTTTAAGTCACAAAGAGAGGAACTTGCTGAGCAGGGATATGAGATTTTACTCTGGTCTCCCTCCAGTAAGTGGAGGGAGAGCACAGGGTTCAGGCTTATGAGGGGGTGGCAGATAAAGAGTCATTACTAGAGGTTGAAAATGATTAGGCAAACAATGGTTGATCTAACATATTCTTGAGTATAATATTTTCTTAACCTCATCAAAATCATTTCTACTTGGCTTCCACCAGTAGCAAAACCTGAAGTTTTAACTTGACACCAGTTTAATCCCGAGATAGTGTTACAGTCTGTTGCTCAGAATTAATTTCGCTGTTATCCTTTTTCCCTGCCCTTGAATAATGAACATAAATGTGATTCCTGTTCAGGTCATTTAATGCTATTAAACCTCCCCTCATAAGTTTAGCTTTCAGACAGCCTGGACTAAATGTATCTTAGTGCATCAGTAAAGTTATCAATCACCCATGTTTATTTATTTTTAT
The DNA here is from genome assembly GCF_901765095.1 of Microcaecilia unicolor. Taxonomy (NCBI): domain Eukaryota; kingdom Metazoa; phylum Chordata; class Amphibia; order Gymnophiona; family Siphonopidae; genus Microcaecilia; species Microcaecilia unicolor. Next base: position 8,629 of record NW_021963802.1, on the reverse strand, counting down.
TTATTTGTTACATTTGTATCCCACATTTTCCCAGGCTCAATGTGGCTTACATATTACCGTTAACGGTGTTAGCCAGGTTTGGTCTGAACAAATACAAGGTATGAATGAGTACAAGGTGATATTATGGTACACTAGTAAAAAAGGCCTGTTTCTGAAACCAATGAAACGGGCGCTAGCATGTGGTTTTTGTGTGTGTGTGTGTGTGTGTGTGTCACAGAGTTATTTTGTGTGTGTGTGAGGGTGGGGTGTGTGTGCAGGTTGTTGATGTGTGTCTTTTTTTTTTTTTTTTTTTTGCTTGGGGGTTGGGGGATGTGCTGTGCTATGCTGGCAAAGTGGGTTGGATTGGTGTGTGGCTTTGAGGGTGTGTGTGTGTGTGTGGTTTTGTCTGTCAAGGAGGTTTGTGGAGGGGGGTCTTTCTGTTGGTGAAATGTAAATGTGGTGTAGGGGGGTCAGCCTTTGCTGAGTGGTGGATTGTTTTTCCGGGTTTTTTTTGTGTTGTGCTGAGGCAGCAGTGTTGTTTTAGATGGGCGGAAGGTAGAGGAGCACGTTCTTGGTCTGTCGGTATTTTTTGGCTGTTTCAGGGCTGCTGTAGGGGAACACTGGAAGAGAAATGTGCTGTGGTAAGCAGCGCCGTCTTTTTCCATTGGGCTGTGGTTCTGGGCATCCTGGAGGTGGGAGACGGCTTGCCTGAGGACGGGGATGGTTGTTTTAAGTTGGCGGAAGGGAGAGGAGCACGGTCTCGGGCCATCGGGTGGTGATCCAGTATGTTCGGTCCATTTCAGGCCGGCTGCAGGGGAATGCTGGAACATGCGCTGCGGGAAGCTGCGCCGTCTTTTTCCGAGGGCTCGGGGAATCCCCAAGGTGGGAGACGGCTTGCCTGAGGCTGGGGATGGTTGGGCACGGCTGCTTTGGCAAAAGGGGAAGTGGAAGGGGGTGGGGAGTTACCTGTAGCTGCGTGAGAAAACGGGTATTCTTTGTTTTGTATTATTAGTTTGCATTTCTGTTGAAGAAAGAGTGGAAGCCTTTGAATGATGGAGGTGGTGCGTCGGTGTGAGGTTGTTTCGTTAGTTTGGCAGCCAGTCTCCAGCGATTCCTAGGCAGTACTCCTCCCCCTTCCTTGGTCGCTGTTTGCTGCTGGCTGGGTCGCGGGTAATCCTTCCAGCTGGGCCGCAGCTTGTCCTGTTCGCCACGTCCCAGATGGTGACGGGCACATTGTTTTCCGGCTCCTCTGACTCCATGTCAAGCGATCCCAAATATAGTCTTGCTATGGGCCTCTGGCACTCTTCAGTACTGGCATTAGGCATTTAAAAATTTCACCCCCGGTATTTTGCACATACCCACAGCAGGAATATTCTTCTCTCATTCCAGCGGTGGTTCTGTGCTCTCCGTGCTGCACAGATAATGAGCCATTCTGCTGGGGAATGCTCCTCCCTTATTGTCACGTAGTTTCCTCTGATTGGTCCGTCTTACGTTGCCTAGTGTTGCCTGGGAACGGTGTTGTGATGGTCCTTTGTTTCAGAATGTTGAGGGTGTTTTTTCTGATTGGTCCGTCATGCGAGGGCGGGGCAGAGACATGGTCAGTGTTGTGGCTTCACCACCATGAATCCATGAACCCTTCAGGGAGTGATGAGTGATTTCAGAACGTTGAGGGTGAGTTTTATTATAGTAGTAAGGTTGTATGGTAGGAAACTGGAGAGGGGAGGAAGAGTCAGGTAATGTCCATTACGGTCTTTGGTTATATTGTGTCGTAGGTGTCCAGGTATTTATGTTCGGTTGGTGGGGTATGCTCTTCTGAACAGGACTGTCTTTAGTGCTTTCCAGAAATTTAAGTGGTCTAGCATAGTTTTTACTGCTTTTGGCAGTGTGTTTCATAGTTGTGCACTTAAGTAGGAAAAGCTGGATGCATAGGTGGATTTGTACGAGTCCTTTGTTGGATGGGTAGTGGAGGTTTAGGTAAGATCGTGCAGATCTTGTGGTATTTCTGGTTGGCAGGTCGAGAAGGTCTGTCATGTATCCAGGTGCCTCGCAGTAAATTATTTTATGAACAGTGTGTAGATTTTGAAAGCGATACGTTCTTTGAGTGGTAGCCAGTGCAGTTTTTCTTGGAATGGTTTGGCGCTGTCAAAATGCGTTTTTCCAAATATAAGCCTGGCTGCTGTGTTTGAGCAGTCTGGAGTTTTTTAATGATTTGATCCTTGCATCCCGCATAGATTCCATTACAGTAGTCTGCGTGGCTTAGTACCATTGATTGTATCAGATTACGAAATATTTCCCTCGGGAAGAATGGTTTCACACGTTTGAGTTTCCACATTGAGAAAAACTTTCTTCATGGTGGATTTCGCTTGGGTCTGTAGTGAGAGGTTACGGTTTTCAGGCAGAGATAGGGAGGGTGTATCCTGGTGTGTTAATGTTTGTGGGTTTGTATGTATTGTATTGGGATGAGATGATGAGGCAGTGTTTTTTTTTCTGTATTGAGTTTTAATTGGAATGCATTTGCCCAGGAGCTCATGATGTTTAAGCTGAGCTCGATTTGGTTGCTGATTTCTGCCAAACATCATCAGCGTAGATAAATGGGTTAAGGTCTTGGGGGATAAGGTCTTGGCTAGTGGAGTCATCATAAGGTTGAAAAGGATCGGCGATAGTGGTGATCCTTGTGGTACTCTGCAATCAGGTTTCCACTGTGACGATATGTTTGTTTTTGATTTCACTTGATATGTTCTTGTGGTTAGAAAACCCTTGATACACTTGAGAGTGCCACCACCGATTCCGAAATAATCTAGGAGTCTTAGCAGTATGTTACGGTTAACCATGTTGAACGCACTTGACATGTCAAACTGGAAGGAGGAGAATGCTCTTGCCTATTGCTATCTCCTGCTTGAATTTGGTTAGGAGAGTAAGTAGTACTGTTTCGGTGCTGTGTAGGGGTCGAAATCCTGATTGTGACTCATGTAGTATAGTGAATTTGCTTATGTAGTCATTGAGTTGTTTGGTCACCAGTCCATTAGTTTGACTACTAATGGGAAAGATGCTACTGGGCGGTAGTTGGTAATGTCGTTTGTACTTTTGTGTCTTTTGGTATTGGGGTGAGCAGGATGTTGCCTTTTTCTTTAGGGTAGATACCGTGCTGAAGCATGAAGTTTATGTGGGATGTGAGATCTGTTATGAAGCGATGGGGGGGCAGATTGTATTAGGTAGCTGGGGCAGGTGTCCAGTTGATAGTGGCTGTTGGGAGTATTTTTTAATCGCCTGGGTAACTATTGGTGCTGAGGAGTGTGAAATTTGACCACATTCGATCAGCAGGGTATTCACCATTGGTTGGGTCTAGCCCATTAATGAAGTTATCTATGTCCGTGAGGTTCTGAGGTAGGGTTTTGCGTAAGTTTATGATTTTTTTCATTGAAATATTTAGCAAGGTTGTCTGCAGATGGGATGTCAGTGTTAGTTGTGGTGATCGGCATTGTGGCTAGTAGTTTGTTCACGAGATGGTATAATTTCTTCGTGTTTTTGTAGTCCAGTCCAATTTTGGTTTTGTAGTATGACCTTTTGGACTGCCTTATTGCGTATTTGTTTCCATGCTTTTTATTTTTTCCATGCGCGTTCGTTTCCTAGATTGTGTTTTTAGTTTTTTCAGTTCTTCATTGAACCACGGAATCGAGTTGTGTCTGCGTGAAGTTCTTGTTTGTAAGGGTGTTATTTCGTCTAGTATGTGTCTGCATCTTTTGTCCCATTCTGAGAGGTAATATGGATTCCGTTTGTGCTGTCCAATCGTTGTTGTATATCTGTTGCCAGAAAGTGTCCAGGTCTATTTGGCCTCTCGTGGTGTGAGTTGTGTGTCTCGTATGTGGAGAGATCCCCTTTTTCGCCATTTTAGGGATAGGTTTGTTTGTAACGGTTGGTCCATGGTGTTTCTGTCCATCTAGGTTGTGTTGTGGTTAGGTTTGATCAGTGGACAGTTTGTGTGAAAAGAGGTCGAGGGTATGACCCTTTGCGTGGGTTGTTTGCATGTGGCCATGTAAGATCGCATAGATGAAGTAAGTCCTTGCATTCTCGTGCGTTGGTAGAGTTTGGGTCTTCAAGGTGAAGGTTAATGTCTCCTAATACTAGTGTTGGAGTTGGATACACATATATTTGAAATGAAGTCCATGAAGTCCACCTGGATTTCGTTGCAGTTGCATGGTGGTCTGTAGAATAGGACGCAATTTAGGTGGTCGAGAAGGGTTTTATGGTGGATTCTGATTAAGACTTTCGAGGTGGTTTGTTACAGATTCCACAGTGGTTTCAATCGTGAAGTGAGATCGGTATAAGCGCACTATGCTCCCTCCTCTTTTTTCTTTCCTATTGACTAGGTTGTTGTAACTGTAGACATTTTTCAAAAAACAGCAGCCAAATCTAAAACACAGTATTTACTTTTGACAGTATTTTAGGCTTACTCGGTCTGTGTCAATTAATAATGCTTTCCCATTTTCCCTTGCTACTGGATGCACTGGAAAAATCATTTCAAATGGCCAACTGCTTCTTAATAGCTTTTTGACTTATTTCCTCATTATTTCTCAGACCTAAAGAACAGCCACCGATTGGCTTCTTAAAGCTTTGCTCTGTCTCAGATGTCAGTTTTCTCCCAGATTGTCTAACTCTGATGTCACTGAGAAGCAGCAAACATACGAACAGCAACAACTCTGAGCCAAGTAAAGGATCAACAGGACCAAATACAGGTCACCGATGCAAGTTTCCTCTGTAACTCAGAGTAACTCAAAGGCAATGGTACAAATTCCACCCAAGCAACCCCTGTGGAGCGAGAGGTCTCAAGGTAAAAAGGCATCCACTTGCAACAGATCCCCCAGTTTCCGATTGGTCTGACCCTCGCATTCCTCTCCCCTAATTCAAGGGACCTGTTCTGAAATTGGCACCAAACCCATTAAATCTGAACTTACCGCACACTGCTTCCAGGCTTTTCTTTGAAGGAGCCAGAAAATTTTCTAGAGTAAAAGGATACTGACAAAATCATCAAATCCAAGCAGAGTGCCAACAATTTCTTTATCACTCTTCATTACAATATGAATTCGTGATCCAATACATTTGTCCACCAGCTCTGTAAATAAATAAGAGGAGGAAAATTCATGCTGAGCCAAATAAAACAAAATCAAAAATTTCAGGGTACAACAGCATATTACATTTCTATACCACATTATTTAGACACTGAACTGCTTTGGCTTGCACTAATACAAAAATACATTATGATTTGTGTATTGTCACAAGATGTACACAGAACTTTTACAGAAACACATGGGAGATGTCCCTGCTACTGGGAGCTTACAGTCTAGTCAAGGCAGCAAGGTAGATAAGATACACAACAAAAACAAGAGGCTCAAGCGAAAATAAAGACAGGACAGGGAAGATCTCTACAGCCATAACTGAGGCCAGATCAACATTTCACTGAGTAAGTTGTGTATAAAAGAACAATGACCCTACAACCAGAACAGTATGTATACAATTATGTTCACCAATGATTTTAAAACTAAGCACGAATACCAGTGATATTAACAATGAAGTCTAGGTAGAGGTAATTTATTTATTGCACTTGTATCCCACATTTTCCCACCTATCTGCAAGCTCAATGTGGCTTACAAAGATCAGTTATGGCATCGCCATAACAGGGTCAATAATACAGTTGGTGTTACAAAGAAATTAGAGCGAGCAAGAGGATTTGGTCAAGGAATTGTAGAGTAAGAATCTGGATAGAGGGTGTTTAGGTGTTGTGTTGTATTTAGTTATGGGTTCTCGTGGTAGGCCTTGTTAAAGAGAGAGGTTTTCAGAGCTTTGCGGCGGAAACTATTTAGTTCGTAATGCATGCTTCGGGAGGGAAGCTTTATACTATAAGGAACTTGGGAACATTTTTTTTTGGGGGGGGGGGCTTATTCAGGCAGGACAGGTTCCACCCAGAATGAAACCTGGCTCTAGGCCCTAACAATTAAAAAGAAGATTAAGTCTTTTGATCTCATGGGATAATGGTGGAGTGGTTCAGGAATGTATGGTTTGACATACAAGTAACACCATCACTTGTTATAGCATTTACATCAATTATGAATTGCCTTACTAGGAAATTTCAACATATATGCTGCCAACCCTACCTCAGCTCTAGAACAAGACTTATTGCCCGTTACATGCATATGTGCCAGCTCTGTGGCTGCTTGAGCAGCCCCAATACTGAGCAAATGTTTTCAGTCTGTCTGAAAGGATGTATTTTGGCATCCCCAATCATGCTGAAAAGTTGGCTTCTAATAGCAGATCTCAAATTATCTTTCGAGCCCTTACTAGGCCAGTATTTCTCAACTCTCTCTGGAGGCACACCTAGCCAGTCGGGTTTTCAGGATTACAATGAATATGTATGAGAAAGTTTGCATATAGTCAGTCTCCAGTATATGCATATTTATCATTTATAATTTTATTAGTTTTATAAACTTAATACAGACATAAACTGTTCAAGTGAAATACAGCCAGGCATAACAATAAAGTTATTACAGAAGAATTATCTTTTCATAACATAGTTTAAACATTGGCTTCATTAGACCTCAATTATTAAGGAGAACAAGGGGGGGCAGGAATTAAGTGAAGATTATTAATGCAAACAATAATAAAGAAACTATGGCGTCGTTTTCTCATATTTATGTCTCTAATGTTGTCTAGCTTCTAGGAAGGTCTTAAGCTGATCCGGTGTATAATAAACATATTTATCTGATTTAACCTTATGACACATTTACACGGATATGCAAGAAGGAAAGAACCTCCTAAATCCAAAATTTTAGACCTCATAGAAAGAAACTTTTTCCTTTTTCTTGAGTAGTCTTGGTCACATCAGGGTATAGCCAAATTTTTTGGCCTCCAAACATATGGTTAGCTGATCTAAAATAAAGTCTCATTATTGAATTCAAGTCTTGTTGGAAAACAAAGAAACTATCAGCGTCCCCCTTTCTGACACATCTTCAAGTGATTGTTCCAATATGGCTGTAACATTTTGCAAATCAATGGATTTTTCTCCCTCTGTTTTTTCATGGTAGTTGGAACATAATAAATTTTATTCAATGGGGGAATAACTTCTTGAGGAAAATTAAGATTTTCTTTCAAAAATCTGGTAAACATGTCCTGTGGAGAAACTCCTAATAGTCTGGGAAAATTAAGCACCGAAGGTTCAATCTCCTATTAAAGTTTTCCATTTGTTCAATTTTCCTTCTTATTTCTGAGCTTTCTTTATTACAGCCACCTTAAATTCATCTGTTTGTTTAGTCTCTCTCTGCAAGGCCTCTATTTCCAAAGAAACATCTTGTTTAACCATAGCTATAGATAGAGCTCTTTACTTCCTGCATGTTCAAATTCAAAGTTTTTACCTCTTCAGATGACTGCCATAAGGTTTTCTCCATTTCAAGCAATTTCAGCCAGATCTTACCCAGATTCACCTCCGTTTCATCCGCAACTGATGTTATCGCTGCAAATTCAGGTTCCCTACGGGGCTCACCAGATTCGCCCCTTCCGGGTTCCACTGGAAACCCCCCGACTCGCTGCAGTTGCTGGGTTGGGAGGGATCTTGGAGCTCGGCGGAGGAGAAAGAGATGTTTCAACTTCCAGCGTGGAAACCGCTTCACCGGGATCACACGCTAAGGAATCCAACCCGCTTGTTCGAGAAATTGCGGGGAAGAAGTGTTCTAAGCCTCGTTCGCCGGAGTGGACGTCTCGGTAGGTAGGGGAACCCCCCGAATCGTCGCTTTGCGTTTTGTATGAGGCATATTTTAGAATTTGCGTTTGTATTCGGCAAAACAAAGCTGGAGCTCACTTGCTTCACCTCCGCTCACGGCGCCATCTTGACACGCCCCCCATGCATATTTATCTCATACATATTCTTTGTGGTAATCCTGAAACCTTGACTAGCTAGGTGTGCTTCCAGGAAAGTTTAGGAACACCGCATTGATTTAGCCCAGTGGTTTTCAACCCAGTCTCAGGGACTACCTGGCCAGTCAGATTTTCACAATATTCGCGATGAAGATGAATGAGATATTCACATGAACTGCTTCTTGATATGCAAATCCTTCACGTGCATATTCATTGTGGATATCATGCAAACTCAACTGGCCAGATGGTCCCAAGTACGTAAGTATTGCCACACCGGGACAGACCAAAGGTCAATCAAGTCCAGCATCCTGTTTCCAACAGTGGCCAATCCAGGTCAAAATACCTGGCAAGATCCCAGAAAAGCTCAATACATTTTCTGATGTTTATCCCAGAAATAGCAGTGGATTTTCTCCAAGTCAATTAATAATGGTCTATGGACTTTTCCTTTAGGAAGCCGTCCATACCTTTTTTTAAACGCTGCTAAGCTAACCGCCTTTACCATGTTCTCTGGCAACGAATTCCAGAGTTTAATTACACGTTGAGTGAAGAAAAATCTCCCAATTTGTATTACATTTACTGCTTTGTAGCTTCATCGCATGCCCCCTAGTCCTAGAACTGGGTTGAAAATCACTCATCTAGTCCACTGCTGCAACTCAATCTTCAAGGCACATCCAGCAAGACAGATTTTCATGATATCCATAGTGCACACCAAGGAGGTAGTGCATGCAAATCGCTCTCATGCATACTC
>NW_021963801.1:0-52559 GCF_901765095.1 Microcaecilia unicolor | reverse complement strand
ACGTAATGCAAGGTTCACCAAGGAAGGGATCTAGGTGTCATCATTGTTGATACGCTGAAACCCTCTGCTCAGTGTGCGGCAGCAGCTAAGAAAGCAAATAGAATGTTAAGTATTATTAGGAAAGGAATGGAAAACAAAAATGACGTTATAATGCTTTTGTATCACTCCATGGTGTGACCGCACCTCAAACATTGTGTGCAATTCTGGTCATCTCAAAAAGATGTAGTGGAATTAGAAAAGGTACAGAGAAGAGTGACGAAAATGACAAAGGGGATAGGATGACTTCCCTATGAGGAAAGGCTAAAGTGGCTGAGGCTCTTCAGCTTGGAGAAATGACGGCTGAGGGGAGATATGATAGATGTCTATAAAATAACGAATGGAGTGGAACGGGTAGACATGAATTGCTTGTTTACTCTTTTCAAAAATACTAGGACTAGGGGGCACAAAATGAAGTTACAAAATAGTAAAAGAATGTAGTAAAAGCAGTTAGCTTAGTGGGGTTTAAAACAGGTTTGGACGGCTTCCTAAAATAAGTCTATAAGCCATTATTAAGATAGACTTGAGTAAATCCATGACTTATTTCTAGGATAAGCAGCATAAAATGTATTGTAGTGCTTTGGAATCTTGGCCACTGTTGGAAACAGGATACTGGGCTTGATGGACTAGTATTATATAAAAGCAACCTGTTTTTATTTATAGAATATTCATCTAAGATGGCCGACAGATAAGGAGCCTAGCAACGAGCTCCTGGGCCCCCAAGGGAACAGACCCACCTAGGCCATCTGAGTGACCCTCTATCCAGACTGGAACGGACCGGAAAAAATTCAAAACAGACCAATGGAATACTGAACCGCTACAGCCTCATAGATCCCGCACACGGGTGAAAGAACCCGAAGCTGAACGCAGCAGCCTGCCCATCTTGAGGCCTCGACCCGTCCGCAACCGGCGGAAAGCCAGCCATATTAAGGCCGCACTAAGGACGGCCGATTGAGCGATTCCGAAGTTGATCACGACTGTTTGTCCGGTGTACCTAGTGGCCCGACCCGACCGAGTGGAAGACCTGTGGCCTGACCCGACCAAGTGGAAGACCAGCCGCGACGAAACCATGCCGAGGCCGATCGACAGCCCTAACTGATGGCCTCTGGCGGAGATCGCCAAGGGGTCACGCTCCCATGGATCGGGCTCAGCACACCGAAGAGGCCACCGGGGCGTCGCCGCGCCCGGAAGATGAGAAAGAGGAGAAGCGCCGACCGCGTGGTCTGAGGAGGCGGAGTGAGGCGCCGCGCATCCGAACGGGCGCCGGATCACCAGACCGCCGGTTTCCCCAAGTTGGCCGGGAGCGCGGAGAGCCCCCCCTCCGGACACAACTCTCAGTGTTGTCGTTGGACGCGGTGGGGAACCTGCGGGGAGCCTGTGGTGCCGAGATCCAGGAGCGAAGGGAAGCGTTATTTGTCAGGGAGGTCATACCCGATTGCAACAGCAACGACCTCATCGAGTCCCCTGGGACCGACCCAGCTCGTGGCCTACCGCCACGACACCTCGCAGAGCGAGAAGGTCGCATGAGAGACTGCTCTAAACGATTGAGGGAGGTTTGAAACATAGTGATAGCGAACTCTTGAGAAAACTTGCTAGCTTAAATGTTTTAAATGCAACGTTACTTTAAAAAATGTTTTAAATGTTTCAAATGCAACGCTACTTCTAAAAACATTTTAAAGCTTTGTAAATGCTTGCTTCTAAATGCTTTCCAATGCCATGCCTTTAAATGAATTGCTAAACATAGATGTCTTAAACACAATCTAACGGCCTTAGATACCCTGTTCTAAATGCTTTAATCTGCCACTTACTTCTAAATACATATCACACATCTCGGCACATCAGCCAACATGAATACAAACAAACTGCTCATGATAATCTATATCCTCCCCCTAATACACTACGCATGGACTATTCCCAATACTAACACCAATTTATCCACAATGCACACACCCTACATACAACATACGCACTACTCACCAGAACAAAAGAATAATAACCAACTAAAAGGAAAAACAAACATATATAGATACAACCAAAGAGAGGAAAGAAAGGACAAAACAAAACTAGATACCAAGAAAGCAGGCAACTAATAAAATTTAATACATCTACGTCCGGAACCGAACCCTACCACTCAATCCAAATTGGGATACGCAAACACCAGATCTGTGGTAAGCAAAACTCAGACTATAATAGACTGGATCACTGCAGATAACCTTGACTTCCTATTCATCACAGAAACCTGGATACACAACCTCAACGACCCTATCATCTTAGAGTTATGCCCACCAAGATACAAAATTACCCATTGGACAAGAAATGGCAAAAGAGGAGGAGGAATACCATAATTTACAAATCTGAATTTACAATCACAAACACAGCTGAATCCATTCTGCCACAACTCGAAATTGCCTCAATAAGAATCAACAACCCAAAACTGCAGGAACAACTCAACGCAGTTATACTTTATAGACCACCAGGCAATTGGCAAGACTCCCAAACAAACTTCATTGACTTTATCTCGAACACCTGTATCTCTTCCTCAAACCTCATCATAATAGGAGACATCAACCTACACCCTGAGGATAACACCGCAACAAGTACCCAAGAATGCAAAGAATTCTTACAACTATGGGATCTACAAGAACCAAACTCACAACCTACCCACACCAAAGGACACACATTAGATATCATTACACACAAATTTGATCACAATTTAAACCTTATATTAACAGATACTAAATGGACACCTGTATTATGGTCAGACCATTATAAAGCACATGTCACCCTCCTATGGAGAATGAATGATACAACCAACAAACAAACACGAAAAACTTACACCACGAGAGGAAAAATAGATCCAGTAAAATTCTGGCAACATATCTACCACGACGAATGGACAATAAAGGCAGACACAATCCAATTCCTCTCAGAATGGGATAATAGATGCAAATCAATACTAGACAACATTGCCCCAATCCAAACCAGAACTTCACACAGAAAGAACTCAATTCCATGGTTCAATGAAGAACTGAAAAAACTCAAAACACAGGTTCGGAAATTAGAACGTGCTTGGAATAAAAAGAAAGACGATCCCACACTCAACGCTTGGAAACAACTCCGAAGGAAATATAAATATACCATAAGACAATCCAAAAGACTATACTACAAAACTGAAATTGGACCAAACTACAAAGACACACACAAACTCTTCCAACTCGTGAACAAATTGTTAGATACCACACCAGTCATGGAAAGCGAATAGAATGTTGGGTATCATTAGGAAAGGTATGGAAAACAGGTGCGAGGATGTTATAATGCCACGGTATCGCTCCATGGGGCGACCGCACCTTGAGTATTGTGTTCAATTCTGGTCGCCGCATCTCAAGAAAGATATAGTAGAATTGGAAAAGGTGCAGCGAAGGGCGACTAAAATGATAGCGGGGATGGGACAACTTCTCTATGAAGAAAGATTAAGGAGGCTAGGGCTTTTCAGCTTGGAGAAGAGACGGCTGAGGGGAGACATGATAGAGGTATATAAAATAATGAGTGGAGTGGAACAGGTGGATGTGAAGCATCTGTTCACGCTTTCCAAAAATACTAGGACTAGGGGGCATGCGATGAAACTACAGTGTAGTAAATTTAAAACAATCTGAGAAAATTTTTCTTCACCCAACGTATAATTAAACTCTGAAATTCGTTGCCGGAGAAAGTGGTGAAGGCGGTTAGCTTAGCAGAGTTTAAAAAGGGGTTGGACGGTTTCCTAAAGGACAAGGCCATAAACCGCTACTAAATGGACTTGGAAAAAATCCACAATTCCAGGAATAACATGTATAGAATGTTTGTATGTTTGGGAAGCTTGCCAGGTGCCCTTGGCCTGGATTGGCCGCTGTCGTGGACAGGATGCTGGGCTCGATGGACCCTTGGTCTTTTCCCAGTATGGCATTACTTATGTACTTATGTAACAACAAAGACGCACCAGGAGCTGATGACCTCGCGAAGTACTTCAAGGAGAAAATTATACAGCTGTGACTCAACATACCTGTTAGCCCCATCGAATACACTACACTCCTAGACTGCCTAGATCCAGACCCCAGAGCATACCCAGCAGACAGGATTTGGACTGAATTCTAAATATTACCAGAAGATCTCATCTCACAAACACTTTAAAGATTTACCAAATCTCACTGGAAATTAGATATATGCCCAAACAATCTTATGAAACGGCCCCTCAACAATTCATAACAGACCTAACGAACCACGTGAACTTTATGCTTCAAAATGGACTCTTCCCAAGTGAGAAAGGAAACATTCCACTCACCCCCATACGTAAAGATGCAAAGAAAAATGCCAATGAATTAACTAACTATATACTAGTTCCATCCATTCCTCTAATCACCAAAATACCAGAAGGGATGGTGACCAAACAACTCACAGAGTATCTATACAAGTTCTCAATACTACACGACTCCCAGTCAGGATTTCGTGCTAATCACAGTACTGAAACTGTACTAGTTACGCTTATGACCAAATTCAAACAAATGATAGCAACCGGCAAGAACATACTACTTCTACAATTCGACATGTCAAGCGCCTTTGACATGGTTGATCATGGAATATTATTACACATCCTCGAATACTTCGGCATCGGAGGCAAAGTTCTCAACAGGTTCAAGGGGTTCCTAACCACACGCTCATATCAAGTGACAGCAAATTCGACAACATCAGCCACATGAGTATCCAGAAGATTCGCTTCCTCCTTTGCAGAAGTTAGATTACCTTAAACCTGGGAAAAGTTCTCAATTGGACTCTACTCAGTTACAACCACATCCTGAATCTTTGGATATATCCGAATTCTTGGAACGATCTCAAGAAGAAATTAAGACTCGTGCAACTTTGATAATTTCCTTTGTCTTTATACAAGACAAAGAAGCACTACTGAGACAGTATTTTAAGAACTTACAACCTCAGTTATGGGAGATAAGATTTTGATTTTCCCAGATATTTCAAAATGGACTCAGCAAAGAAGAAAGAAATTTCTGGAACTGAGGCAAAAATCCTTGGAAATAGAAGCTACTTTTCAGTTGAGATTCCCATGCAAATGTTTAATAATGTTCAAGAATACCAAATATATATTTTATGAACCTGAACAATTGTCTAGATTTCTGGATGCACAAGGGGAAAAAACACCGGCCAAATAAATATTGGAATTATGGTTCAAATGTAAAATGATACCACCTGCTCTAAATTTAAATGGTTAATTATTTCCACTTTAACCTACTTCCCTTGGTGAAAATTGGATTCGCTTCATTTTGTGGACTGTTGTAATTAATGTTTGTTTATATTTTGGAATTAGGAATTCAGAATAATTTCCTTTAAAGATGTTACTTAAACATTGATGTATCCTTCAAAGAGTGTTATCTTTGATAAAATGTGAAATTAATAAAGAATAAATTAAAAAAAAAAAACATCAGCCACATGGATACCTGAATGCGGAGTTCCACAGGAATCCCCCCTCTCACCAACCATATTCAACCTATTGATGACACCCTTGGCCAAACTACTATCAAACCAAAACCTCAACCCATACATATACGCTGATGATGTAACGATCTTCATCCCATTCAAACAAAACCTAAGTGAAATTTCCAATGAAATCAACCAAAGTCTAAATATAATGCATTCTTGGGCAGATGCTCAATGCAGAAAAGACCCAATGCCTAGTGCTCACCTCGCAACACAACCTGGACAAATTTACCACCATCAACACACCAAAACTAAATCTACCAATCTCGGACTCCCTAAAAATTCTAGGAGTCACCATCAATCGGCACCTAACACTTGAGAGCCATACGAATAACATAACCAAAAAGATGTTTCACTCAATGTGGAAATTAAAAAGAGTAAGACCATTTTTTCCAAGGACCGTCTTCCGCAATTTGGTACAATCACTGGTACTCAGTCATTTGGACTACTGCAACTCACTCTATGCCAGCTGTAAAGAACAAATACTCAAAAAACTCCAAACAGCCCAGAACACGGCAGCCAGACTAATATTCGGAAAACCAAAATATGAAAGTGTGACACCCCTACGAGAGAAACTACACTGGCTCCCACTCAAAGAACGAATCTCGTTCAAAGTATGCACCCTAGTCTTGGACATAGTTGCAGTCACAGAGACATGGCTCAATGGTTCCCATGACTGGGATGTAAACATATCAGGCTATAATCTTTTTAGGAAGGATAGAGAGGGACGTAAAGGTGGAGGAGTAGCTCTGTATCTGAGAAATGATATCGCAGCAACGGAAATGACAGGGAAGTGGGGAAAGGAAGAAGCGATATGGATCACCTTAACAAGAGAGGATAAAACCTTGGTCCACGTGGGTGTTGTCTACAGACCCCCGACACAATTGGAGGAACTGGATAAAGATCTGATCGCTGATATTCAAAAGTTGGGGAAGAAAAGAGAGGTGCTGTTGTTAGGAGATTTTAATCTGCCGGATGTAGATTGGAAGGTTCCGTCTGCAAAATAGGAAAGAAGTAGAGAGATTGTGGATGCTTTCCAAAGTGCTCTGCTCAGACAAATGGTGAACGAACCCACGAGGGACGGAGCCACGTTAGATCTGGTGCTCACGAATGGGGATAGTGTGTCAACTGTCCGAGTGGCTGCACACCTGGGAAACAGTGACCATCAAACGGTTTGTTTTGATGTAACGGCTCATGTGGATGGCGGCCACTCTAAACTCAAAGTCCTGGATTTCAAGCGAGCTGACTTTAACAAAATGGAAGAATACCTGAGGAAGGAGCTGATGGGCTGGGAGGACGTACGAGAAGTGGAAGGACAGTGGTCCCAGGCTAAAAGAAGTAATAAACAGGGCCACAGACCTTTATGTAAGGAGAGTAAATAAAAGCAAGAGAAAAGGAAACCGATATGGTTCTCAAAGCAAGTGGCTGAGAAAATAAAGATTAAAGAGTTAGCGTTCCAGAAATATAGAAAATCTCAAGAGGAAGAACACGGGGAGGAATACGGATGAAACTGAAAGAAGCCAAGAGAGAGGTACGTTCTGGCGAAGGCGCAAGCGGAAGAACATATGGCTAGCAATGTAAGGAGGGGATGACAAAAACTTCTTCAGGTATTAGTGAAAGGAGAAAGCCTATAAAGGGAATTGTGAGACTAAAGATACAACAAAACGCTATGTAGAAAATGATGAAGAAAAGCCAATTTGCTAAATAGATACTTTGTTCTGTTTTCACTGAAGAAAACCCTGGGGAAGGACCGAGAGGGACTGGCAAAAGTACACCTGAGAATGAGGTGGATTAGAGCGCCGTTCACGGAAAGAGAGTGTGTATCAACAACTTGGAAAGCTAAAGGTGGACAAAGCCATGGGGCCGGACCGGGATCCACCCCAGAATACTGAGAGAGCTCAGAGAGGTTCTGGAGGGTCCTCCTTAAGACTTGTTTAATAAATCCTTTGGAGACGGGAGAGGTTCCGAGGGATTGGAGAATGGCGGAGGTGGTCCTCTTCACAAAAGTGGGGATAGGGAAGAAGCTGGAAACTACAGGCCGGTAAGCCTCACTTCGGTTATTGGAAAAGTAATGGAAGCCATGCTGAAGGAAAGGATAGTGAATTTCCTGGAAGCCAATAAGTTGCAAGATCCGAGACAACATGGTTTCACCAAAGGAAATCGTGCCAAACGAATCTCATGAATTCTTTGACTGGGTGACAGGAGAATTAAATCAAGGACGTGCTCATGGACGTCATCTACTTAGATTTCAGCAAGGCTTTCGACACGGTTCCCCACAGGAGGCTCTTAAATAAACTAGACAGCCTGAAGATAGGACCCGAAGTGGGTGAACTGGATTAGGAACTGGTTGACAGACAGACACCAGAGGGTGGTGGTGAATGGAGTTCGCTCGGAGGAGGGAAAGGTGAGTAGTGGAGTGCCTCAAGGATCGGTGCTGGGGTCCGGTTCTGTTCAATATATTTGTGAGTGACATAGCCGAAGGGTTACAAGGTAAGTTTGCCTTTTTTGCGGATGACACCAAGATTTCCAACAGAGTGGACACCCCGGAGGGGAGTGGAAAACATGAAAAAAGATCTGAAGAAGCTAGAAGAATGGTCTAACGTTTGGCAATTAAAATTCAATGCGTAAGAAGAAATGCAAAGTGATGCACTTAGGGAGTAGAAATCCAAGGGAGACGTATGTGTTAGGCGGGGAGAGTCTGATAGGCACGGACAGGGGAGAGGGATCTTGGGATGATAGTATCTGAGGACCTGAAGGCGGAACGAAACAGTGCGACAAGGCGGTGGCCGTAGCTAGAAGGTTGCTAGGCTGTATAGAGAGAGGAAGTGACCAGCAGAAGAAAGGAGGTTTTAATGCCCCTGTATAAGACGTTGGTGAGGCCCCCACCTGGAGTATTGTGTTCAGTTTTGGAGGCCGTATCTTGCGAAGGATGTTAAAAAATTGAAGCGGTGCAAAGAAAAGCTACGAGGATGGTATGGGATTTACGTTCCAAGACGTATGAAGAGAGGCTTGCTGACCTGAACATGTACATCCTGGAGGAAAGGAGGAACAGGGGTGATATGATACAGACGTTCAAATATTTGAATGGTATAATCCGCAAACAAATCTTTTCCGGAGATGGGAAGGTGGTAGAACGAGAGGACATGAAATGAGATTGAAGGGGGGCAGACTCAGGAAAGATGTCAGGAAGTATTTTTTCACAGAGGAGGGTGGTGAACGCTGGACATGCCCTCCCGCGGGAGGTGGTGACGATGAAAACAGTAACGGAGTTCAAACATGCATGGGATATGCATAGAGGAATCCTGTGCAGAAGGAATGGATCCTCAGAAGCTTAGCTGAAATTGGGTGGCGGAGCAGGTGGGGGAAAGAGGAGGTGGTGGTTGGGAAGCGAGGATAGGGGAGGGCAGACTTATAACAGTCTGTACCAGGAGCCGGTGCTGGGAGGCGGGACTGGTGGTTGGGAGGCGGGGGAAATACTGACTGGGCAGGACTTATATGGTCTGTGCCCTGAAAAGGACAGGTACAAATTCAATTCAAGGTAAGGTATACACATATGAGTTTGTCTTGGGCAGATGGACCATGCAGATCTTTTTCTGCCGTCATCTACTATGTTACTATGTTACTATGTAGTTCATAAAATTATCCATGGAGATGCCCCAGCCTACATGTCAGACCTAATAGACCTGCCACCCAGGAATGCAAAAAATCTTCGAACATTCCTTAATCTTCATTTTCCCGAAAAGCAAAGGTCTGAAATACAAACTAATGCACGCCTCTACCTTCTCTTATTTGAGCACGCAACTCTGGAACGCGTTACCACGCAATTTGAAAGCGACCAACGAACTGGCCAACTTCCATAAATTACTAAAGACTCACCTCTTTGAAAAGATATACCACAAGATCTAAACATGCAAAAATTTCTAAACATACCCAGAAACTCCTTAACGCGTCTAATGTCTTATAATGTCTTCTGCTATACCACTATCTATATTCCTATGTTTGTTAATGTGTTCTGCAATACCACTATCTTATATTTCATGACCATGTAACCCCAAATCCTTCTGTAAAACCAAATGTACATCCTCTTCTCATTTCCAGTATCCATGATATATTGTAAGCCACATTGAGCCTGCAAAGAGGTGGGAAAACGTGGGATACAAATGCAATAAATAAATATGTGCCTATCAGGTGGCCCCCAAGAGCAGCCTATTCTATCATTTCTTTAGAGAATACTAGTATACCCAGGTACTTAAGCAGTGCGTTTTTTCTAGCAAAAAAGGTGCCAGTATTCAAATGCCAGGCCACCCTTCCGGGATGGGGTGATCACTGAGGGACCCACCCCACAATAGCCAGGCCCCCTGCAACCAGTCACAACATCTATGACAAGGCAGAATTGGTGTGTAGAGCCTCAGCTCTTTCATTAAAACTTGGGGGTCCATGAGTCAATTTTAGTAGACAATGGAAAAGGTGCCGGTACTCAGTACCCCCAAGTACCCCCTCAAAAAAAGCCCTGTACTTAAGTGAACTTATGCCAGCCATAGACCTTCAAGAGATATGTTGCATAACTTACAATACGCTAGAGTTATGCCAGTTTCTTAGGCTTAAAAGAGTGTGTGCCAATACAGATGATTTCCATAAGCATTCGAAAGAATTATCAAGCAGATTTAGACAACGTGGATACCCCAATGAATGCATATCTCAAGGCTTTAACAAGGCCAACACTAGGACAAGAGAAGAATTGTTGAAAACTGGCCCAAAATCCAAGAAAAATCCAGAATTAGTATGTACATTACCGTTTTCATCTATGAGTCACACTTTCAAAAATATTATCCTCAAGCATTGGCATATTGTACAAACGCATCCATGCTTCAGAGATATTACCCCTACTTTTGCCCTCTCCTGGAATCCTAATTTAAGGAATCATCTGATTCCTTCCACCCTTCCAATACTACGAAGTAATACGACCCAGCAATATGGCGGTCACAGACCTTGCAATTCAAGTTCGGTCTGTGCCCACTCACTCCAACTTGACCTCTTCATACATCCCAGTTCGGGTAAACATTACAAACTCAAGTTTGATAGTGATTGATTGCAATTCCAAAAATGTTGTATACATCATCACGTGCCCTTGTAATATGCTACACATTGGTAAGACAAATTAGGAAAATTAAAGTTAGGATTATTGAACACCGTAGTTGTATCAAGAGACAAATTAAAACTGCCTCATTGGTAGAACCTTGGATCCATGCAAAACATAGCATTGATGACATAAAATTCTTTGTATTTCAAGTTATCAAAAGTAACATTCGAGGTGGTGATATTGACTTAACTTTATTGAGTGCAGAACAACGTGCTATCAGTTAGAATTCATGTTTCCGAAGGGTCTGAATAAAGAGATTGAATTTGTACATTTCTTATGAGCCGCTTTTTTTTAGGCTTTTATATTTTTATTGATTTTCAAAACATTACAAGAGATAAACAACAACTATACAGTAGCAGTCATAATCAATATACAAGGCTACTTAAGAAAAAGAAGAGAAAGAGAACGGGAAAAGGAGAAAAAAAGAAAGAAAGGCGCATGCACAAACTATATATGAACCGCTTTTAAAACACAGACTATTAATGTTGCATCTCTGTATACTATAAAAGCCATCGACATATATGTTTTTATTTTATTTCATTCTATTTTTTTATTTTTATTTTTTCATTTTTATTTCTATTTATTATTATATATTTTTTTCAATTATTGTTGTTAAATGGTTATCATTATTCTTATCTAAGAAACTATTTGTATTTTCAATCTTTTAATATTGGTTATATATGTAAATTACATTACATATGCCATCCTAGTGCCATTGCTATCATTACGCTACAAGTCACATTACTAACAGCTTACTTTGACCCCACGTTTGATATTATTGCTTACATTTATTTAGTGCTTTCATTTTTATTTTATATCTTTATTTTCATTTTATCTCCACATTTTTGATTTTTGTTTGGCTCATTTTTATGGGGATCTTGGTCTATTGGATACACTGCCTGTCTATTTCTGTTGTGTTAGCATTTTTTTTTTTTAATTAATAAATTTTATTAAATGAAAGTCAAACATACAAAAATATAATTGCAAATATTCAGCCGAATAATTTCCAACGTATACTTTTAACACTTTTAGATTAACTTTGTCCAACTGTTTATAGTTCCCCTACCCGCCTCCCCCCCCCTTCCCCCCCTCCCTCCTAGTTGATTGACAAGGTAGGGTCCGGTTGTGCCAACCACTCCGTGTATGGGTCCCAAACTCGATGATAGGGTATGAGTCGACCCAATCTCATAGCAGTCAGCTTAGACATCAACTGAATATAGTCCAACTTCCGCAGGATCGCCTTTAGGCCCGGTAAAGTCTGTGGCTTCCATGCCGCCGCCAGCACCAGTATCTGGGCGGCCAGTTGGTGCGCGTACTTTTTGCTGCCTTGCAGTCTTATATGTAGTAAGCAATGGTCTAGTTTCATGGGAAAAACAATTTTTGTTATGCTAGCGATCAATTTCAACACTCTCATCCAATATTGTTGAGCCTGCGGGCAAGCCCACCAAACATGGACCATGTCCCCCACCATACCACACTGGCGCCAGCCTGTTGTGTTAGCATTTTCATTACGTCAGGCCACGTCACTGTCAGTTACCACATATCTTTCACGCTTCTTTTTTCACGGTTTGTTTTTCACTTGTACATTTTGGCTGTATCTAGCTGCATGTGTTATGGACTCCGGTAGGTCTTTTCCATATCCTGTTTTCCTACGGGGGATCGCTCCCCGTTCTATGGCACAGCACAACAACAAAAACAATTTTTGTGTGCTACTGGGCAAAAATAATTTGTCCTATACTAAATTCAGTGTGCGTATTCCAAATCCGAAGTCAGAATTGTTGTAACACGTCAGGAAATTTTGTTATGCATAAGTTTGCCCAAATGAATTAAGCACTTGGAAAGCATTGAATAATTTTTTACAGAACGAGTTTTACTCAAACAATTACCTGATCTACATCAAAGTTTTCGTAGTAAACAGTATATGAAAATGTAATGGAACAACAAAATGTCAAAAAGGTCTCGTATTCCAGTTTAAAAGTCTTACTTCAGCAAGGCCCAGTGCTGTTAAAAGTGCTTCAGGCATCTGCTTTTGCGTTTGTGACCGGTCATATAGTCCCCCATCATGTTGGGATTCCAGCGGCCTTGATATCTGTTCTCCATTGTAGAAATGTCTTTATGGAACCTCTCTCCATGTTCGTCACTTACGTGTCCCAAATTGGGTGGGAAAAAGTCAAGATGGGAATGTAAGAAATGCATTTTCAATGACATTCGGCAGCCAAGTTGTTCATATGCTTTAAGCATGTTGTCTACTAGATCAGCATAGTTTTCAGCTCATCTGTTCCAGTGGCATTCCTAGGGTGGCTGACACCCGGGGCGGATTGCCGATGCACCCCCCTCCCCCCCGCCGGGTGCAGCGCGACACCCCCCCGGGTGCATTTTTACCTGCTAGGGGGGTGCCGCGCGCCTGTCGGCTTCGCTCGTTCCATGCTCCCTCTACCCCGGAACAGGAAGTAACCTGTTCCGGGGCAGAGGGAGCACGGAACGAGCGGAGCCGACAGGTGCGTGGCACCCCCCCAGCAGCGTGCACCTGGGGCGGCATAAAATGTTTTGTACTTTTTGGGGATCTTGCCAGGTATTTGTGACCTGGATTGGCCACTGTTGGAAACAGGATGCTGGGCTCGATGGACCTTTGGTCTGTCCCAGTGTGGCAACAGTTATGTACTTATGTGCTTGGGATTCTGAATGGAATCTTGCTACTCTTTGGGGTTCCACATGGAATGTTGCTACACTTTGAAATTCTGCATGGAATCTTGTTAGTCTTTAGAATTCTAGAATCTTGCTATTCTTTGGGGTTCTACTTGGAATGTTGCTACTATTGGGTACTTGTGACCTGGATTGGCCACTGTTGGAAACAGGATGCTGGGTTTAATGGACCTTTGGTCTGTCCCAGTGTGGCAACAGTTATGTACTTATGTGCTTGGGATTCTGAATGGAATCTTGCTACTCTTTGGGGTTCCACATGGAATGTTGCTACACTTTGAAATTCTGCATGGAATCTTGTTATTCTTTAGAATTCTAGAATCTTGCTATTCTTTGGGGTTCTACGTGGAATGTTGCTACTATTGGGTACTTGTGACCTGGATTGGCCACTGTTGGAAACAGGATGTTGAGCTTGATGGACCTTCAGTCTGTCCCAGTGTGCCAATACTTATGTACTTAGAAAGAATTTCCATGTGCACCTTGATGTGTTTTCTGTCCATATTACACCTTATGAACTCCAGAAAGAACCTCTGCTACATTGCAGTTATTAGAAAAAACACTAGCCGTGCATCTCCAGACTGAAATGATCTCCAACATACCTTGGCATGGGGATGAGGTTCATTCCTGCCATGGTATGTGCAACATAAATTCATCTGGAGATGCAGCCTCGAGGCTTACTGCTCTTCCTACTATATGGTTACTGGACTCCCTCTGCGGGAGGGAAGGAAGGAAGGCCCCTTCCTCCCTCTCTACTGAACCCCTTGTAAGGGAAACTCCAGTTTTATCCTTCTTCCAGTTCCTATACGCTTTGCAGGACTAGCCCACCCTTGATTAGTCTCCGGAGCAGGGTCCCAGCATGCTCCTCCTGTTAGTACATAGAAAGGCACAGTTTGGCATTCTGCTACACTTATTTCTTTGAAAAAAACAAAGACTCTATAGATAGGGTTGAGCATTCCTGGAACAAATCCAGCCTGAAACAGCAGTGTCTTTGTAACGAGGCTACATGTTGTTTAACTACAGTTGACCACTGAATTAAGACTCAGGATAATAGTAAACGCTTGACATTCCAGTTCATCTCAGCAGTATCCTGAGAGAGGTAAATCCCTGGATCTAAATGATTCATGCAGTGGCATTCCTAGGCTGACACCCGGGGCGGATCGCCGATGCGCCCCGCCCCCCCGGGTGCAGCGCCCCCCCCCCGGAACAGCGCGACGCCCCCCCCCCCGGCGAAACAACCCCCCCCCCCCGGGTGCACGCCGCTGGGGGGGGGTGCCGCGCGCCTGCCGGCTCTTCGTTTTCATGCTCCCTCTGCCCCGGAACATGAAGTAACCTGTTCCGGGGCAAAGGGAGCATGAAAACAAAGAGCTGACAGGCGCGCGGCACCCACCCCAGCGGCGTGCACCCAGGGTGGGCCGCCCCCACCGCCCCCCCCCCCTTGGTACGCCACTGGATTCATGCCTGGGGAACTGCTATCTCACCTTCTTGGCAGAAGACAAAGGTATACGAACAAAAATGGTCAGTACCATAAATGCCCGGATTTTACGTATCGTGCTGAGATTTCCATGTGGCAATCGAAGCGTATTCCATAACTGTGCACATAACTTAACTAGTTAACAAGCTAATCAGCACTGATAATTGGACGTTAACAAGTAGTTATCAGAAGTCATCGGCATTAATTAGAATTTACGTGCACTACCCGCTAAGCGTATTCTGCAAAGCGGTGTGCGTACATTTTTTAATGCGCATTGCTGAAAAGGGGGCAGGGCTATGGGCGTGGAATGGGCGGGTCATGCAGGGTTATAGAATACACCTGCTCTGCGCCTAAGTTAGGCGCCAGTATTTACACCAAGTTTTATTTGGCGTAAAATGAGTGCGCCTAGAATTAGGCATTTTGATGGCCACTCAGCATATTCTATATATCACATGGACATGTAGGCTTATTCTATATAGTACACCTAAATGACAACGTACTTTATAGAGTATACTTAGGCGAATTTCATTTCCGCGCCAAAGTTTTAGGCGTGATACACAGAATCTAGTCCAAAGTGTATGGGGCCACCTGTGACTTCCTGCTGATTGGCCCCATGTTGATGAACCTTCTGAGTTATCGGTGTTATGTTGTACCACATGTACTTATAACTGTTTGAACTAAAAAAAAAAGAGAGAGTTATTTGTCTACATCACACATTAGCAGACCCCTGACATAGACTTTTGCCACAACACGGCCCGTGCTGGGTCTTCTTTGAATAAAGAACTTTTGATTGTCCCAGTCTCGAAGGCCCTTGTGTGCTTTTTTTTGTTTGTTTTACTTTGAAAGAAAGGCAAGAGAGGGGAGATATGACATTTAAACACCTATGTGGCATAAATGCACAGGAGACGAGTCTCTTTCAATTGAAAGAAAGCTCTGGATTTATTTATTTAATTGTATCCCACATTTTCCCACCTATTTGCAGGCTCAATGTGGCTTACATTGTTCCGTAATGGCGATCGCCATTTCCGGAATGAGAAATACAGAGTTATATTGCATTAAGGTTCGTAGGTGACAGAGAGGGGGCTAATCTCTAAGGTTGCCCATCTCTAAGGACGGCCCTGTAAAGGGGCAGGGCAAACCGAAAACAAGTTGGACGTCCATCTTTCGTTTCGATAACACGGTCGACCTTAGAGATGGTCATTCCCGGTTGGAAACTAAGGACGCCCATCTCAGAAACGGTCAGATCCAAGCCATTTGGTTGTGGGAGGAGCCAGCATTCGTAGTGCACTGGTCCCACTAACAATGGAAAAAGCCCTTCCCTTCCTAAGGAGGGGAAGCAACGGCAGCAGTAGGATTTGAACTGGCCACCTCTAGACTGCAAGACCAGTGCTCCAACCACCAGGCCACCCCGCCACCCCACTCCACTCCCCTGAAACTTGGCCATCCTTGTGGGGGGCAGTTGAGAACGTCCAAAATGTTTGAAAGAAGGACGTCCATGCCTCCGCTGACACACACATACCTCCCCCCACCCCAGGGACCTGCATACTGCCCCCCCCCCCCCACGGGGATGGCCAAATTTCAAGGGAGCGGAACGGAGTGGAGGAGTGGCCCAGTGGCCAGAGCACCAGTCCTGCAATCCAGAGCAGCCAGTTCAAATCCCAGTGCTGCCAGTTGTGATCCAAAATCCAAATAAATAAATAAAGAAGGTGTCAGAGGCATATCAAAGGCATGGATGTCCTTCTCACAGTAACATCCACGTTTTGGACGTCCTCAACTGCCGTCGCAGGGACGGAGGCATAGCGAAGGACATACTCTAAAAAAAAAAAAAAAAAGACAAAAGTTTTTGAAGTTGTTTTTTTCAGGGTGGGAGGTGGTTAGTGACCACTGGGGAAGTCAGGGGAGGTCATCCCCGATTCCCTCCGGAATGAGAGGGCACAGGATGAAAATGAAAGGGGGCAGACTCAGGAGTAACCTGAGGAAATACATTCTTCACTGAAAGGGTGGTGAATTCATGGAACAGCCAATCGGTGGAGTTGGTGGCGATAAAGACTTTATCTGTATTCAAAAGCACATGGGACAAATACAAAGGAAGGGAAAGTAGATGGCGTGGATGACAGGCTGGATAGATCACATGGCCTTTATGAGGCTTCATTTTCTATGTTTTATTTCCTTGGGTCAGTCATGGCGAAGCGCTGGGTCATTAATTGCATAAAAGTCAAATTTGCGCCATTTGACAAGAGTAGGATGCAGCGACCTCATCTGTAGGGTCTTAGACAATGCAGATACGGAACAACAAAAAGTCATAAGGTAGCAGAAAAAACATTTTTCTCTCAAAAATGTCTACATTGCGATTTTCAACACTGCGATTTTAGACATTTCCTCCACAGTTTGTCCAAATTTCAAGGGGGCGTATTGAGGACAGGTTATGGGTGGCACCAAAAGCTAGATATTTTTTCTGCAATAATGGAACAAATTACTTACTCCCCCAGTGGTCACTGACCCCCTCACACCCCCCCCCCCCCAAAGATGTGAAAGAAACAGTGCATACCAGGCTCTATGACAGCTTCAGATGTTAAGGCCAGTCCTATTAGAGCAGCAAGTAGGTCCCCGGAGTAGCCCAGTGGTCGGTGCAGTGCACTGTAGAGAAGGGGACCCAGGCCACTCTCCCACTGACTGGTACCCTTGTGGTGGAAAATATGAGCCCTCCAAACCCCACCAAAAACCAATAGTACCTACATAGAGGTGACACCTGCCGGCATAAGGGCTAATGTAGTGGTGTACAGTTGGGTACAGTCAGGGCCGTAGAGAGACTGGGCCGGGCCCGGGGCAAGGCCACCCCCGGGGCCCCGCCCCCCGAGGTCGTCATCGTCGTCGCCACCCCCCTCCGTCCACCACTGGGCCGGGCCCCCCTGAATTCAAATCATAGCGCCTCACCTCGACCTCGCTTCATGTGAAAGAAGCACAGCGGCGGCAGTCTGCAGATCGCCTCCCTTCGGGCCTTCCCTCCTTGTGTCCCAGCCTCGTGCAAATTACGTCAGATGAGGGCGGGACACAGGGAGGGAAGGCCCAAAGGGAGGCGATCTGCAGACTGCCGCTGCTGCGCTTCTTTCACACGGAGTGAGGTCAAGGTGAGGCACTAGGATTTGATTTCAGGGGGGCTCGGCCCGGTGGTGGACGGAGGGGGGCGGGTGGAGGGGACTGCAGCGCTGGGCCCCCCTTGGAGGCCCGGGCCCAGGGAATTTTGTCCCCCCTGCCCCCTCCCTCTCGGCGGCCCTGGGTACCGTAGGTTTTTGGTGGCTTTTGGAGAGCTCATTACACAATATAAGGGGATAATGGTGAGATAGATGTGTATCTGGGACCTTTTATGTGAAGTCCACTGCAGCACCCCCTAGGGCGCCCCACTGCTCTGCTGAGAGGTCTGTGTGGCCAGTCTACTAATAATGCTGCCCAGCCCCCCCCCCCCCCCCCCCCCATCCATCCCAAAGGCGTGTTTTTGTGCATTTTTCCGTTACACATTTGTTTTTAATAGTCATAAAAGATAGCTGCACGGAGCACAAAAACATCTAGCA
The DNA here is from genome assembly GCF_901765095.1 of Microcaecilia unicolor. NCBI lineage: Eukaryota > Metazoa > Chordata > Amphibia > Gymnophiona > Siphonopidae > Microcaecilia > Microcaecilia unicolor. The sequence continues at coordinate 34,120 of NW_021963801.1, read as the reverse complement.
AAGGGCCATTTTCAAAACAAAAAATTGGATGTTTTTCTGGTTTGAAAATGGCCATGTTCACCACTGGAGTTTTGGATGTTTTTTTTGCAAAATGTCCAAAACTGGATTTAGAAACCAACTTCAAGAGATCAGTCCAAACTCAGGGTAAGATGCTCCAATAGGCAATTTTATTTGGACCCTACACGGTCCGTGTTTCGGCTTTAAAAAAAGCCTTCATCAGGGGTCTAGAAAATAACATATACAGTACATAATAATTAAATTTAATACATTAAATCAAAATAGACAAGATATATAAAGAAAATGCCCCTCTGTATGTACACACGTCCCAGCCCCGCTCCTTCTCCCTCACTCATCATCTCACGAAACAAGAAACAATTCCCACTTCTCAGGTGTTATCATGGACTCTATCTCAACGCAAGCGGCGTCCTCAGGCTGCGCAGGGTTCCGTCGACACACACACTTGACTGGCACAGCCCTGAGCCATATGTGTGTAGTTCTTCTCTGGCTGCAGGCTCCTTGATTGCTTTGCTTCCATGCACCTGGCTCTGCTCTCTCTCTCTCTCTCTCTGCCTGGCTTCCAGGCTCCTTGATTGCTTTGCTTCCACCCACCTGGGTCTGCTTTTCATCTGCCTGGCTTCCCTTGCTTCTCTCCTATTGGTCTTCCGGTTTCTCCTTCCCCTGCTCTTGTCCTATGGCTGCGCCCCTCAGTGGCATTCCTAGGGTGGCTGACACCCAGGGTTGATCGCCGATGCACCCCCCCCCCCCGGGTACATCTTTACCTGCTGGGAGGGTGCCGCGCGTTTATCGGCAACGCTCGTTCCCTGCTCCCTCTGCCCCGGAACGGGTTACTTCCTGTTCTGGGGCAGAGGGAGCAGGGAACAAGTGTTGCTGATAGACGCGCGGCACCCCCCCCCCCCCCAGTGGCGTGCACCCGGGGCAGACCGCCCCCACCGCCCCCCCCCCTTGGTACACCACTGGCGCCCCTTCTCCCTGCTGATGTCAGATGCCAGCACTTTATCAGCTGAGCTCTCCCTAGACTCCTTGCTTCGGCTTCTACTTTGGTAGGTGCTACTTGCTCAGTAGTGTGCTTCTCTTCTACTTTGTTCTTCGTTACTGACCTTGCCTGTACCTGGATTACTTTCGTGTCTGCTGCCTGCCTACTGACTCTGCCTGTACCTGGATTACTCTTGTGTCTGCTGCCTGCCTCCTGACCTTGCCTGTACCTGGATTACTCTCGTGTCTGCTGCCTGCCTCCTGACCTTGCCTGTACCTGGTTCACTCTCTTGCCTGCTGCCTGTCTGGCCGTCACGTTCATCACCCCGCTTCCTGCTCCATCTCGTAAGCCCTGTAGGCCGCCCACACCTAGGGGCTCAACCTCTGGGGAACGGCGATCAGCGCAGATAAAACTCGGGGTTGTCCGGCCACCAAGCAGAACCTGGTCCGAGTACTGGGCTCGGCAGCACTCTACTTGGCAGGGCCGCCGAGAGACTAGGCTGGGCCCTTAGCAAGGCCGCCCCGCCTCCGCCCCCCGCCGCTGCTGCCCCAATTGCTCCCCCCGCTTCTGCCGCCCCCATCGTTCCCCCTGCCGCTGCCACCCCCCGTCGCTCCCACCACCGCTGCAGTCTGCGGTCTCGCCTGCCTGCCTCCATGGTTCAGGGCCCCCTGCATTCAAGGCGGCAGTCGCACTTCTGGCCTTCCCTCCCTGTGTCCCGCCCTCATCTGATGTAACTTCCAGTTTCCGCGAGGGCGGGACACAGAAAGGGAAGGCCCGAAGGGAGGCGATCTGTGACTGCCGCTTCAAATGTAGGGGGCTCAGAGCCGAGAAGGCAGGCAGGTGAGACCGGGAACTGCAGCGCCAGCGGCCTGACCTCAGCGCTGGGTTCCCCTTGGAGGCCCGGGGAATTTTGTCCCCCCTGCTCCCTCCTCTCAGCGTCCCTGCTACTTGGTACAAGAACTCACAGGTCTGACAGGTGTTGAGCTCCTACGTCTTGCTCCATCCTTGGCCACCTTTAAATCTAGACAGAAAGCCCACCTCTTTAACATTGCTTTTGTCTGGTAACCACTTGTATCCACTCGCCTCCACCTACCCTCCTCTCCTCTTTCCTCTACACATTAATTGATTTGCTTGCTTTATTTTTGTCTATTAGATTGTAAGCTCTTTGAGCAGGGACTGTCTTTCTTCTATGTTTGTGCAGTGCTGCGTACACCTTGTAGCGCTATAGAAATGCTAAATAGTAGTAGTAGTGTTGAGTTTTCAATGCAGTGTGTGGGGTCTCCTGCTGCCCTGGTGCATTATTTTCCGTCACCTCAAAGACAGCGAGCATGGGGTTAATTTATGAGAGTAACTGGAGCGTTTATCTGCTCTACTTAAAACCTGGGTACCAATACTCCTGCTCCCTCTTCCCCTCCTCTGCTATCCCCTTAGCCTCGCTGGCTGTGGGATACTGATACTGTGCATAACTTCAGTAGATTTTTAATCGTGCATTAATTGACCCATGAGGGTTCTTAACAGTGTAATTGATTTCCTTTTTTCATTGATTCCTCTCTTCTTTATCCGGACTGAAGAGATGTTAATCTGTGGAAATATTTTTTTTCCTTGCTTAAATAGTCAGTATATTTTTGTCTTCCTTTCTACCTCGTTTACCTCATTTTGGCTTTTGGTTAAAATCTATTTATTTATTTAAACATTTTTATACCCCCAATCACTAAGCTGAAGAAAAGCCCCTAAATATCCAGGATTTTGCACCACACTGACAAAGAAAAATCATTCTTCAAAAATGTTACTAATTAAAACACCCCCCCCCCCCCAAAAAAAAAAAGGGTTGGATGGGGTTAATATTTTGCCACTGATCTTCACCATACACATCATAAGTTTATAGCAAATGACAAGAAAGGGGACATGAGAACAGAGGAGGGGTTTCCATCAGGGTTTCATCCCGTACCCCCCCCCTTCACATTCACCAGAGAAAGGCACATATTAACATAGTAACATAGTAAATGACGGCAGATAAAGACCTGTATGGTCCATCCAGTCTGCCCAACAAGATAAAATTCATTTTACATGGTATGTGATACTTTATAAGTATACCCGAGTTTGATTTGTCCTTTCCATTCTCAGGGCACAGACTGTAGAAGTCTGCCCAGCACTGTTCTTGTACTAAAAGTTCTGAAGATTCTGGAATCCCAATTAGTAGCAAGATTCCTTGTAGAACTCCAAAGAGTAACATAGTAACATAGTAAACGATGGCAGATAAAGACCTGAACGGTCCATCCAGTCTGCCCAACAAGATAAACTCATTTTACATGGTATGTGTAAGTTAATGTTATGTCAACAATTTTAAGTCAGCCATGAGACACAGAAACAAAAGCACCGGCCGAAAAAAAAAGAAAAAGGGTACAGTCCCAGCCCAATCCACAAGCTACCCATCCCTCCAACACCCCATTCCCAACCCCCATCACCACACACAGCAGACACCAACCAGAAAGCCCCCAAAGAACAGAGGGTCTCCTGGGTGGGGAGGAAAACAGAATGATCCCAGACCAAATGCACTCACCTCACCCCATCCATCCACCCCAGCCTCTGACAACCATACCAGAAATCCCCACCACCACCACCACCACCACAACCAAAGCCACTAACAGCAAACAGCAAAGCAGCAGGTGATCAATATAGTACAAGAACAGAGAATAAAAGACTAAGTCAAACAGTACAGCTCAGGTAGAAAACTCCTGAATTGGCCAATCTGGGTGATTTTTATGACCTAAAGGTATCAATAGGGAACTGGTTCAATCCAATAACTTCTCATATATAATTACAGAACTCAGTTATAAATGTGTGAGCAGAAATTATTCACAAAAAGGAGGAAAAACGCCTCAGGAGAAAGCTCCTCCCATATATATAGAAATGGGATAAGAGCCAGGCAAATCTGGAATATATGAAGGAGCTCCTGAGGAAGAGGAAAGATGACCGTTGAAGTGTTTCGTTGAAAAGCTGTGGTCCTGAAGCAGCGTAATGTGAAACGGGACCCGCTGACCACAGTTAAATCACGGTCTGAGAGAAGAAAGCTTTGAGCCTGCCTAAGCTAAGTAAAACGTTTTAGCCTATTGGGCAGAGCGATTTTTTTGCTTAGTAAAAGAAAAATATTTTAAAACATTTAAAAATAATTAGGAGGTTTTTTTTGTATCGCCTATGATGATGAAATAGTAGCTCTTATCCCATTTCTATATATATGGGAGGAGCTTTCTCTTGAGGCGTTTTTCCTCCTTTTTGTGAATAAGTTCTGCTCACACATTTATAACTGATTTTTATGACCACCACCCACATGTTGCCACCCGTGCAACTTTTTCCACATTCCAGGTACAACAAGGCTCAGAGAGCATGTAGACGAAGCCAGATCAGCACTGTAGAGAATTTTCCATGCTTCCTCCAACTTACAAACGCAATGTAGCAAAGCTTCATACAAAAGGAAAGAGCCATCTGTACTTTATATGGGCCGCTGTAAATATATCCAGGGCAGGCTTCATGGCGTGGCAGAGTTTAAAAAGGGGTTAGACGGATTCCTAAAGGCCAAGTCCATAAACCACCACCAAATGGACTTGGGAAAAATCCACAATTCCAGGAATAACATGTGTAGAATGTTTGTACGTTTGGGAAGCCTGCCAGGTGCCCTTGGCCCGGACTGGCCGCCGTCGCGGACAGGATGCTGGGCTCGATGGACCCCCGGTCTTTTCCCAGCGTGGCACTACTTATGTACTTATGACTTTGCTGTAGAATAGAAAATGAGAATACTTTAGCCTCATTATAATTATATTATACTAGTAAAAACGGCCCATTTCTGATGCAAATGAAACGGGCGCTAGCAAGGTTTTTATCAGAGTGTGCACGTTTGAGAAACAGTGAATGTGCGAGTGTGTGTGTGACAGAGAGAGAGTGAGAGTCTCCCCCCTCCCCTCTCTCCCCCCTCCCCTCTGCCCTCTCTCCCCTCCCTCCCCCCTCCCAGTTTCGGAGAGCAGTGTTTGGTAATTATACAGGATTCCTGCTGTGTTTTCCTTCACTGTTTATATTTGTCAGGACTCAGGAGCTGTGTTACAGAGAGAGCGAGGGCGGGGCAGACACTCATGGGGAAGCCGGATATCTACACCGCTTCACACTTCCGGCTGGAGGCTTCATTTAGAACGTTGGTGGTGCCTTTTATATATAGAGTCAGGTTTTTAGGATATCCATAATGAATATCAATGAGATAGATTTGCATGCCCTATGTCCTCTGTATTCATTGTGGGTACCTTGAAAACCTGACTGGCTAGGGGTGTGCTGAGGACTGGGTTGAGAACCCCTGCAAGTTGCCCAGTTCCAGGAATGAGACTTTTCAGCCAATCCTGGGTTTGAACTTGCAGGATTTATAGTTTCTGATTCTATCCATTGAAATCAGTGCTGCAGGTCCCCAAAGCACCAGAATGGGGCTGTCAGAAGTCCAGTCTTCTCTCCTGGAACTGGGTAATTTGGCAGCTCTGCAATATTAGAGGACAGCAGAAAGAATTTTGTCCCTACAGAGTAGAGGAGTGTGGTAGCCGTGTTAGTCCACTCTTAAGGTTATCAATAGAAATCAAACAAAATAAAACATGGAAAATAAAATAAAATGATACCTTTTTTATTGGACATAACTTAATACATTTCTTGATTAGCTTTCGAAGGTTGCCCTTCTTCGTCAGATCGGAAATAAGCAAATGTGCTAGCTGACAGTGTATATAAGTGAAAGCATTCAAGCATTACTATGACAGTAAAATAGATACTATTGGAGATTCTACATAGAATGTTGCTACTATTGGACATTCTACATGGAATGTTGCTACTATTGAAGATTCTACATGGAATGTTGCTACTATTTGAGGTTCTGTTGCTACTATTGGAGATTCTACATGGAATGTTGCTACTCTTGGAGATTCTACATGGAATGTTGCTATTCCACTAGCAACATTCCATGTAGAAGGCTGCGCAGGCTTCTGTTTCTGTGAGTCTGACGTCCTGCACGTACGTGCAGGACGTCAGACTCACAGAAGCAGAAGCCTGCGCGGCCACATTGGTGATCTGCAAGGGCCGACTTCTACATGGAATGTTGCTAGTGGAATAGCAACATTCCATGTAGAATCTATAGAAATCAAACAAAATAAAACATGGAAAAGAAAATAAGATGATACCTTTTTTATTGGACATAACTTAATACATTTCTTGATTAGCTTTCGAAGGTTGCCCTTCTTCCTCAGATCGGAAATAAGCAAATGTTCTAGCTGACAGTGTATATAAGTGAAAACATTCAAGCATTACTATGACAGTCTGACAGGGTGAGAGGATGGGGGTGGGTAGGAGGCAGGACACTGTACCAGTGACTTCACAGTGAGAATCCTGAAAGGTTACTTTAAAACCATACAAAGAATGTAAGACCTTTGAAGTCAGAATGATTGAATATTTTAACACCCAACAGAAAGGACTTAACAAGGATCTGGGGTTCCTAGCCCATTATAAACCATAAAGCTGTATTTCTCTGTTGATCACCCTCCCCTCACCTATCCACACCCATCCTGTTAGAATATCAATGATATGCTTTGATGTCCCCATTCATACCTCCGACTCACCCCCATCCTCCCACCCTGTCAGACTGTCATAGTAATGCTTGAATGTTTTCACTTATATACACTGTCAGCTAGCACATTTGCTTATTTCCGATCTGAGGAAAAAGGGCAACCTTTGAAAGCTAATCAAGAAATGTATTAAGTTATATCCAATAAAAAAGGTATCATCTTATTTTCTTTTCCATGTTTTATTTAGTCCCTACAGAGGAAATTGGAGGGTCATGGGATAGGAGCAAATGTACTAATGTGGATTAAAAACTGGTTGAAGGATAGGAAACAGAGAGTGGGGTTAAATGGGCAGTATTCACAATGGAGAAGGGTAGTTAGTGGGGTTCCTCAGGGGTCTGTGCTAGGACCGCTGCTTTTTAATATATTTATAAATGATTTAGAGATGGGAGTAACTAGCGAGGTAATTAAATTTGCTGATGACACAAAGTTATTCAAAGTCGTTAACTCGCGAGAGGATTGTGAAAATTTACAGAAGGAACTTACGAGACTGGGAGACTGGGCGGCTAAATGGCAGATGACGTTTAATGTGAGCCAGTGCAAGGTGATGCATGTGGGAAAAAAGAACCCAAATTATAGCTACGTCATGCAAGGTTCCACGTTAGGAGTTACGGACCAAGAAAGGGATCTGGGTGTCGTCGTCGATAATACACTGAAACCTTCTGCTCAGTGTGCTGCTGCGGCTAGGAAAGCGAATAGAATGTTGGGTATTATTAGGAAAGGTATGGAAAACAGGTGTGAGGATGTTATAATGCCGTTGTATCGCTCCATGGTGCGACCGCACCTTGAGTATTGTGTTCAATTCTGGTTGACGCATCTCAAGAAAGATATCGTAGAATTGGAAAAGATGCAGCATAGGGTGACTAAAATGATAGCGGGGATGGGACGACTTCCCTATGAAGAAAGACTAAGGAGGCTAGGGCTTTTCAGTTTGGAGAAGAGACGGCTGAGGGGAGACATGATAGAGGTATATAAAATAATGAGTGGAGTGGAACAGGTGGATGTGAAGCGTCTGTTCATGCTTTCCAAAAATACTAGGACTAGGGGGCATGCGATTAAACTACAGTGTAGTAAATTTAAAACAAATCAGAGAAAATGTTTCTTCATCCAACGCATAATTAAACTCTGAAATTCGTTGCCGGAGAACGTGGTGAAGGCGGTTAGCTTAGCAGAGTTTAAAAAGGGGTTAGACGGTTTCCTAAAGGACAAGTCCATAAACCACTACTAAATGGACTTGGGAAAAATCCACAATTCCAGGAATAATATGTATAGAATGTTTGTACATTTGGGTAGCTTGCCAGGTGCCCTTGGCCTGGATTGGCCGCTGTCGTGGACAGGATGCTGGGTTCGATGGACCCTTGGTCTTTTCCCAGTGTGGCATTACTTATTTACTTATAGGACACTAGTTGGCCTGCCTAAAGAAGTACCATGGCCAACCCCAGGCATCCTGGGTTTTCTTACATAGCAGTAAAAAACAACAGTACATGAGGATCAGGTGGCCCAGTTTCATTCCTGGTACACTAACGTGGACTGCACTGAATGCTGGATTTTCCCTTCAGAACTGGGGATGCTCCGTGTGTACCTCATTCCCAGACTTTCTGGAATTAACATTAGTGCTTCTGTTTCAAAACCAAAAATGAAAATCAGTCACTAGGTATTACCCTTGAGCAAAGAGCAGGACTCCCTCTGGAACCCTACAATCTCAGAGCCTTAACCGGTCACAAGGTATTACCTCTGAGCAAGACAGGACTCCCTTTGGAACCTTTCAATCTTAAGTGCCTGAATATGGTCACTAGGTATTACTCTTGAGCAAAGAAAGGGAAAGTGACTTGATATACCGCCTTTCTGTGGTTTTTGCAACTACATTCAAAGCAGGTTACATAGTATATACAGGTACCTATGTGTACCTGGGGCTATGGAGGGTTAAATGACTTGCCCAGAGTCACAAGGAGCTGTAATGGGAATCAAACCCAGTTCCCCAGGATCAACGGCCACTGCACTAACCACTAGGCTACTCCTCCACTAGCAACATTCCATGCAGAATCTCAAATAGGGAAAGGGAACTGGGACGATGTACCACCTTTTTGTGGTTTGTGCAACTACATTCAAAGCAGTTTGCATAGTACATACAGGTGGTACTTATTTGTACCTTGAGTGAATTCCTTCAAAAAGGCGGTAAATAAATCCTAATAAATAAATAAATACCTGGGGCAATGAAGGGTTAAGTGACTTGCCCAGAGTCACAAGGATTTGCAGTAGGAATTGAACCCAGTTCCCCAGGATCAAAGTCTGCTGCACTAACCACTAGGCTACTCCTCCACTAGCAACATTCCATGCGGAATCTCAAATAGGGAAAGGGAACCGGGACGATGTACCACCTTTCTGTGGTTTGTGCAACTACATTCAAAGTGGTTTATATACAGGTACTTATTTGTCCCTGGGGCAGTGGAGGGTTAAGTGACTTGTCCTTATATGTACCTGGGGCAATGGAGGGTTAAGTGACTTGCCCAGAGTCACAAGAAGCTATAGTAGGAATTGAACCCAGGTCCCCAGGATCAAAGTCCACTAAGCTACTCATCCCTCTGGAACCCTACAATCTCAGAGCCTGGTCACAAAGAGCAGGACTCCCTCCTGTCCAGGAGATGTGAACATCGCTTCTGCAGTGTCACCTGACCAACCTACGGACTAGAAGACCCTCTTCAGGGATCAAACAGCGGACCTGCCGTAGGGCAGTGCAGAGTTAAAGCATCCAACTTGCAGTCCAGTTCTTCGCTACGGTCTGCTTATTCCTTTTAAACAAAGGTTAACTTGTTGAAGCATTTTAAAAAAGTGACCTCATCTTGGCGCTGAGCCACGTAATGGTGAAAAGATATTGCAGAGGACTTGCCTTATAAGGACTCCACTGAGTTTATGGAAAAACTCTTGCAGAGCAGTTAAGTGAGAGAGAAAGCGAGATGGTCACTCAGACCTTCAAGAGAAACAGGAAGTAGAGACACTTTATTCTCAGGATGACCTGCTAGAGATTAGAGCCACAAGCAGGAATTTCATGACCGTTACCAGGTATATGGGATAGCGCCCTATTATTAATACACTGCAACCATAAGAGCCAGCTCTGGGGTACTACATGCCCCGGTATTGAGAAAGTTCCTTCATAGTGCAGGAAGGGGTCATTGACTTATCATTTCTATAGCGCTATTAGACGTAACATCCCATTCATTTAGAAATAATAGCCCCTAGGGCTGCCACACAAATCACTGAAATGGACAATAAGAGGGCAGTTCTATAAAGGAGCATTTATCAGGAGCCTGGTCACGAAAGAGAAGAAGACACTTGCTCTCCTTTGTAGAACACAAGCCTACCCAGATACACATAGTAACATAGTAGATGACGGCAGAAAAAGACCTGCACAATCCATCCAGTCTGCCCAACAAGCTAAACTCATATGTGTATACCTTACCTTGATTTGTACCTGCCTTTTTCAGGGCACAGACCATACAAGTCTGCCCAGCAGTATTTCCCGCCTCCCAACCACCAGTCCCGCCTCCCATCACCGGCTCTGGCACAGACCGTATAAGTCTGCCCTCCACTATCCTCGCCTCCCAACCACCAACCTCTCTTCCCCCACCTGCTCCGCACTTCCCCCACAAATGCACTTAGGCCATAGAGCTGCTGTAAATGCTCACATCGAATTTCAGGAAGGTAAAATTATGTATCATACCTGATAATTTTCTTTCCATTAATCATAGCTGATCAATCCATAGACTGGTGGGTTGTGTCCATCTACCAGCAAGTGGAGATAGAGAGCAATCCTTTTGCCTCCCTATATGTGGTCATGTGCTGCCGGAAACTCCTCAGTATGTCGATATCAAAGCTCCATCCGCAGGACTCAGCACTTAGAGAATTACACCCACAAAGGGACACTCTGCCCAGCTCACCACCGCCGAAACGGGGGAGGGGAATTAACCCAGCTCATCCCCACACAAGTGGGGGAGGGGAATCCGTCCAGCTCATCCCCGCGGAGCGGGGGAGGGACACCACCCCGCCGATGCGGGGGGATCTGACTTATCCTGCAACCGCAACCGCGGGAGGAGCTGACTGACCCTAACACCGCCGAAGCGGGAGGGGTACAAAGCTGCCCTACAGCCGCACGAAGCGGGAGGGAGTGCCGGCAGAATTTAAATCTCAATCCAGCCCCGTAAAACGGAGCGGAGAGGAATGCAGCAGCTCACTGTAACACAAACTCGTCTCAACTCTTGAAGAATCCAAGTGAAAAAATAACTTGAACACGAAGTCTTCCTGAACAGGAACTGAAGACTAAACTTGAATCTGAAATGCAACCAGAATATAAACAGTACAGATATCTGGGAGGGGCTATGGATTGATCAGCTATGATTAATGGAAAGAAAATTATCAGGTATGATACATAATTTTACCTTCCATATCATCAAGCTGATCAATCCATAGACTGGTGGGATGTACCGAAGCAGTACTCACCCAGGGCGGGACATAGAAATCCCTGACCGCAACACTGAAGCTCCAAACCGGGCCTCCGCCCGAGCAGCCACAGTCAAGCGGTAATGCTTGGAGAATGTATGGGCCGAAGCCCAAGTTGCCGCCTTGCATATCTCTTCCAAGGAGACGGACCCGGCCTCTGCCATCGAGGCCGCCTGAGCTCTAGTGGAGTGAGCCTTCAGCTGGATAGGCGGCACCTTCCCCGCGGCCACATAAGCCGCTGCAATGGCTTCCTTGACCCATCTTGCCACTGTAGGCTTAGCAGCCTGCAGACCCCTACGAGGACCTGCAAACAGGACAAACAGATGATCCGATTTCCGGAAATCATTGGTCACTTCCAAGTATCTGATGATGACTCGTCTCACATCCAGACATTTGAGAGCAGAGTATTCCTCTGGGTAGTCCTCCCTACGAAAGGAAGGGAGGCAGAGCTGCTGATTCACATGGAAGCGAGAAACAATCTTGGGCAGGAAGGAAGGCACTGTGCGAATAGTCACTCCTGCCTCAGTGAACTGCAGAAAAGGCTCTCGACATGAGAGCGCCTGGAGCTCGGAAACTCTTCTGGCTGAAGTGATAGCCACCAAAAAGACTGCTTTCAACGTCAGGTCTTTCAGAGATGCCCTCGACAAGGGTTCAAAAGGTGGCTTCTGCAATGCTCTTAGCACCAGATTGAGATTCCATGCAGGCACCACAGAGTGCAGAGGAGGGCGCAGGTGATTAACTCCCTTGAGAAAGCGCACCACATCTGGCTGTGAAGCCAGGGAAACACCCTTCAGGCGGCCCCTGAAGCAAGTCAGAGCCGCTACCTGGACTTTAAGGGAACTGAGCGACAGGCCTTTCTCCAGACCTTCTTGCAGGAACGCCAACACTGAAGAAATTGGAGCAGTGAAGGGAGAAAGTGAGCCTGCTTCACACCACGCTGCAAAGGTACGCCAAACCCTGCGTAAGCAGTAGAAGTAGAGCGCTTCCTCGCTCTCAGCATAGTGGCGATGACCTTGTCTGAGAAGCCCTTCTTTCTCAGACTCTGCCGTTCAATAGCCAGGCCGTAAGACCAAAGGGGGAGGGATCCTCCATCACCACGGGACCCTGATGTAACAGGCCCTGCTCCACAGGCAGTCGCAGAGGATCGTCGACTGAGAGCCTGATCAAGTCCGCATACCAGGGACGTCTGGGCCAGTCCGGACCCACCAGGATTATCCGGCCCGGATGCTTTGCCACCCGGTCTAGCACCCTGCCCAACATGGGCCAGGGCGGGAACACATAGAGAAGCTCTTGTGTCGGCCACTGTTGGAGAAGAGCATCTACTCCCAGGGATCGAGGGTCCCGTCCTCTGCTGAAAAAGCGCAGCACTTGGCAATTGGCCGATGACGCCATCAGATCTAGGCTCAGCTGGCCCCAGCGCTTCGTGATGTCCAAGAACGCCTGAGCAGATAGCTGCCACTCTCCGGGCTCCAAGGTATGGCGACTGAGAAAGTCCGCCTTGACATTCATGACTCTGGCAATGTGGGCCGCTGACAGCTGTTCCAGGTTCGCTTCCGCCCACTGGCATAGATTCATGGCCTCCTTGGCTAGAGGGGCGCTCTTGGTACCTCCCTGGCGGTTGACATAGGCCACAGCAGTGGCATTGTCCGACAGGACCCGTACTGGCTTCAACGCCAGTACCGGGATGAACTCCAAAAGCGCCAACCGAATGGCTCTGAGTTCCAGGAGGTTGATAGACCACTTTGCCTCTGCAGGAGACCAGAGCCCCTGCACTGTCCTTCCCAAGCAGTGGGCTCCCCAGCCCGTCAAAGAGGCGTCCGTCGTGACGACAATCCACTCTGGGGTCACCAGAGGCATTCCTGCAGACAACTTGTCTGTCTGCAGCCACCAGCTCAGCGCCTTGCGCACTGCTGGGTCCAAGGGAAGGCGCACAGCATAATCCTCCGACATCGGAGTCCAGCGCTGCAACAGAGAGTGTTGTAGTGGTCTCATATGAGCCCTGGCTCAGGGCACTACTTCCATCGTGGCCGTCATAGAGCCAACAGCTGCACATAGTCCCAAGCCCGAAGAGGAGAGGCTACTCGGAACTGGTCCACCTGAGCCTGAAGTTTGACAATCCGATTGTCTGGCAGGAACACTCTGCCCACTTGGGTGTCGAATCGAACTCCCAGATACTCCAGGGACTGAGTCGGGCGCAGCTGGCTCTTCTCCCAGTTGATGATCCACCCCAGGGAGCTCAAAAGAGCAACCACCCGGTTCACAGCTTTGCCGCACTCTGCATAAGAGGGGGCTCGGATCAACCAGTCGTCCAGATAAGGATGGACTTGTACTCCTTCCTTTCGCAGGAAGGCCGCGATGACCACCATTACTTTGGAAAAGGTCCGCGGAGCAGTAGCCAACCCGAAAGGGAGGGCTCTGAACTGGAAGTGTCGTCCCAGGACTGCAAAACGCAGGAAGCGTTGATGAGGAGGCCAGATGGGAATATGCAGGTACGCTTCCTTGATGTCCAAGGAAGCCAAGAACTCTCCTGCCTTCACTGCCGCTATAACAGAGCGGAGAGTCTCCATGCGAAAGTGCCGCACTTTCAAGGCCCGATTGACCCCTTTGAGGTCGAGGATAGGCCGGACAGAACCTCCTTTCTTTGGTACCACAAAGTAAATGGAGTAACGTCCCTTGCCAATCTGATTTTCTGGCACCGGAACGACCGCACCCAGGCGGATCAGGTTGTCCAAGGTCTGCTGCACTGCCACAGCTTTGACCGGAGACTTGCAGGGAGAGAGTACAAACCCGTCTCTTAAGGGTCGGCAGAACTCTAGCTTGTAGCCGTCTCTGATGACTTCCAGCACCCAAGCGTCTGAAGTTATTGTGGTCCACTCGCCCAGAAACGAGGACAGCCGTCCTCCAATCTGCACTGGGGCGTGGACCAAGGCCCCGTCATTGGGTACGAGACCCTGGGGGAGGACCGGAGGGAGCACCTCCGGGACGGCGGTCTCTGCGAAAGGAATGCTGCTTGGGGGAGAAAGTCCTCTTGAAGGAAGAGGGGGCAGAGGAGCCCGACCTGCCCGGGCGGTACCGACGGGCTTCCTGAAACCGTCCTCTGGAGGTACCGGAACGAGTACTAGCCCGAGCCCTGACCTCTGGTAACTTCTTGCCCTTAGACGTGCCGAGATCGGTCACGATTTTGTCCAGCTCGACCCCAAAGAGCAGCTTGCCTTTAAAAGGCAATCTAGCCAGGCGGGATTTAGAGGCGTGGTCAGCAGACCAATGTTTCAGCCAAAGCCACCGCCGCGCAGAGACTGTCTGAGCCATGCCTTTAGCTGAGGCTCTCAAGACGTCATACAGCAAGTCTGCCAAATAGGCTAAGCCCGATTCCAGGGCCGGCCAATCAGCCCTCAAGGAATGATCCGAGGGGGAAGCCCGCTGCACCATAGTCAGGCACGCCCTGGCCACATAGGAACCGCAAACCGAGGCCTGCAAACTTAAAGCAGTCGCCTCAAAGGACGACCTTAAGGCCGCCTCCAATCTTCTGTCTTGGGCGTCCTTTAGGGCCGTGCCACCTTCCACCGGCAACGCCGTTTTCTTAGTCACCGCAGTGATTAAAGAATCCACGGTAGGCCACAGATAGGCCTCACGTTCACTTTCAGGCAAAGGATAGAGGCGGGACATAGCCCTAGCCACTTTGAGGCTCGCTTCCGGGACATCCCATTGAGCCGAAATTAAGGTGTGCATGGCATCATGCACGTGGAAGGTTCTAGGCGGGCGTTTCGTCCCCAGCATAATGGCAGAGCCAACAGGGGCTGAGGGAGAGACGTCCTCCGGAGAGAAAATCTTCAAAATGCCCATGGCCTGCACTAACAGGTTGGGCAAATCCTCTGAGCTAAAAAGCCGCACTGCAGAGGGGTCATCCGCTCCAACCGAGCGGGGATCCGTCTCCTCCAAGGAATCCGCAAAGGACCGTTGGGAGAACTCAGATATGCTGCCCTCATCTACATCGGAGGAGACAAGGTCCTCCAAGGCCTGGGAATCAACCCGAGGGCGTTTACCTCCGGGGACCTCAACCTCTTTACCAAATGAGGGAGCAGGGGCAGCGTTTTGCATAAGGAAGGCCTGATGCAGCAGCAAAACAAACTCGGGGGAGAAACCCCCCAGACTGTGCACTTCCGCAGCCTGGGCTACAGCCCTAGACGCACCCTCAACTGGCGCTCGCAAGAGCGGGGGAGAGACATGCTGCGCATCCAAAATGGCGTCCGGCGCGACACTCCGCGAAGGAGCCGCGCGGGAAAAACGGCGCTTAACTTTAGCCGCTTTGGTGCCGTCGCCCAAATTAAGGGCGTCCATGGCATTAATGTCTCCCTCAAGGGCGGCCCACGAAGAAGCCGTCTGAGCCGCGTGGCCGGCCAAGATGGCGGAGGCGAGCAGCGGGGGATGGGCGTTTATGGCGGGAAAAACCGCCACGCCAGAGGAAGGACCGGGACACTCATCGGTCACGAAACTGTCACCCAACGAGGGCGAATCAGACTTTAAGACCCCCGCATCCCCTCTAGAAGCGCCTAAGCGATCCGGGGAGCGACTCTTTGCGCCCTCGCCCTCCGACGCCATATCCCACGTGGAGATCAATCGGGGAACCCCCTGCCCGCTATAAAAAGGTAAAAATTACCTGCTTTCCGCTCCGAGCTGTAACGACCTGGTGTCCCAGTGAGTAGCTGCAATAAACGTTTAAATAAACGTCGAAATAAACGCCTTTAAGGACGTTAAAATTTTTTTTTTTTAACGGAGCCAGCGGGAGGGGGGAGAAAAGGAGGGACCTGGCGCCACCAGGTTTGCACTTGCTCAAGAAGAGCCCTCAACCCCAGGCACTCAACAAAACCTAAAAATTAGGCTTGGAGGCCTAGCCAGAGCTGCTGCTGTGTGTGACCACCACCTGCTGAGATAGAGAACATACTGAGGAGTTTCCGGCAGCACATGACCACATATAGGGAGGCAAAAGGATTGCTCTCTATCTCCACCTGCTGGTAGATGGACACAACCCACCAGTCTATGGATTGATCAGCTTGATGATATGGAAGTAGGTGCTTAACTTACAGAATTCCTGTAACACTAGGGGGCGCTGTGCTTATGACAACACAAAAGCCACCAGACACAATATGCGGTATATCGCTTTTATTGGTGATACATATGTGAACACATACACCAAGATACTTACAGCACCCGCAATTCAGTCAGCATCTGGGAAGACCACCAGGGAAGCACTGGCTCTTCCTCAGAGATTGCAGGGACATACCCTTCACTGAACAAGGCGTCCCTATGTTCAGGCAAGCTTCTAAAGAAGGTCCTGTGCTCCCCCCTCTTTTATAGTGTGAAACAAAGGTGCCTTTCCCAGACTTGCACAAGCTGGCATCCCTTAAACAACCAGCCTGTTTCCCATAACAGAGAATAACTCCCCCAGACTTGCACAGGTTGAAGGTGCCTTTCCCAGATGTGCAGGCATCCCTTAAACAATCACCATAACAGAGAATAACTCCCCCTGACCTGCACAGGTTGAAGGTGCCTTTCCTATACGTGTTGGCATCCCTTAAACAACTAGCCTGTTTCCCATAACAGAGAATATCAACACATAATTACAGCCAAAACATTCCACTCATTCCATCCCCAGCTGACCTTCAAGCCCATGTATTACAATTCCATATGTTATGTGCATAAGTGGAAGTCTCTACATGCTCCACCCAGGCTCCCTGTAAAACACACAGCATATATGTGCCTAGTTAGAGAATACAGGTTTGAGAATCCTGTTTCCAACAGTGGCCAATCCAGGTCACAAATACCTGGCAAGATCTCCAAAAAGTTCAATACGTTTTATGCTGCTTATTCTAGAAATAGTGGATTTTCCCCAAGTCCATGTTAATAATGACGACAGAGAAGAGCCAAATGGCCCATCCAGTCTGCCCTTCCTCAGTAAGCACTAACTCCTCTTTTCCTAAGCAATCCCACGTGCCTGTCCCACACTTTCTTAAATTCAGACATAGTCCTTGTCTCCATGACCTCCACCGGGAGGCCATTCCACGCATCCACCACCCTTTCTGTGAAAGAGTATTTCCTTAGATTCTTCCTAAGCCTATTTCTTCTTAACTTCATCCTGTGCCCTCTAATTCCAGAGTTTTCCTTCATTTGAAAAAGGCTCACCTCCGGTAGACTCAAGAAAAATGTCAGGAAGTATTTCTTCACGGAGAGAGTGGTGGATGCTTGGAATGCCCTCCCGCAGGAGGTGGTGGAGAGGAAAACGGTAACGGAATCCAAACATGCGTGGGATAAACATAAAGGAATCCTGTTCAGAAGGAAAGGATCCTCAGGAGCTTAACCGAGATTGGATAGCAGAGCCGGTAGTGGGAGGCGGGGCTGGAGGTTGGGAGGCAGGGATAGCGCTGGGCAGACTTATACAGTCTGTGCCAGAGCCGGTGGTGGGAGGCGGGGATAGTGCTGGGCAGACTTATACGGTCTATGCCAGAGCCGGTGGTTGGGAGGCGGGGCTAGTGCTGGGCAGACTTATACGGTCTGTGCCCTGAAGAGCACAGGTACAAATCAAAGTAGGGTATACACAAAAGTAGCACACATGGATGGACCGTGCAGGTCTTTTTCTGCCGTCATCTACTATGTTACTATGTTACTATGTTAATACCACTGAGGTAGTTAAGCATCTCTATCATATCCCCTCTCTCCTGCCTTTTTTCCACAGTATACCTATTGTGGTCTATAAGTCTGTCCCCATATACTTTATGACAGAGACCACTGACCAGTTTTGTAGCCGCCCTCTGGGTCCACTCCATCCTGTTTATATCTTTTCATAGCTGCGGTCTCAAAAATTGCACACAGTACTCTAAATGGGGCCCCACCAGAGGCTTATACAGGGGCACTATCACCTCTTTTTTTCCTGCTGGTCATCCCTCTCCTTATGTACCTGAGCATCCTTCTGGCTTTGACTGTTGCCTTTTCTACCTGTTTGCTACAGTGGCGTAGCCAGACCTGACATTTTGGGTGGGCCCAGAGCTAATATGGGTGGGCACTATGTATATAAGTGAGAGTAGCATTTCTTGAGATACTCCTAAATAATGCCTTAAAGTGCACTTGATGAAGGATTTCTAATAAACAGTCTGCCCAACAGCTGTCCAGAATTAATATAAACCACATACATACTCAAAGCATATGTAGCAAACTTTAACACCACCAATTCTGAACACACAAAAACTAATAACAGTACCTTTAAAAAGGCAGCAGTGAATATACACAACAGCAATACGGGTCTCACTGGAAAAGTCAGACTACTCAGACTGAAATAGATCCCAACACAAACCACATGCCAGAAGAATCACTTTGGTCACATGCAGAACACAGACCAACCCTCATGAATTGCCCAGCATCAGCTCTGTCCTTCCCTACCCCTCCATTCCTCCCTGTAGCCCGACATCAGTCCTACCCTTCCTTTCCTACCACCCCATCCATCCATCCCTGTAGCCTGGCATCAGCCCTTCCTTTCTCTACACTACCCCCCATCTATCCCTATAACCTGGCATCAGCCCTCCCCTTCCCCACATCCATCCCGTACCTAGGCATCAGCCCCAACCTACCCCCCACCCCTCCCTGTAGCCTAGTGTCAGCCCTGTCTTACCCCCTACTCATCCCACCATAGTCTGGCATGTCTGAAGCACACCACTGCAGAGCCCACCCCCACCCAGAAACCTACCTACATTAAATATAAAACTTTTTTTTTTTAATTTTAAGCTGGGCACAGCAGAGAACTTCCCCACCCCAAACTCGCCAACATAAAAAGATATACAACTTTTTTTAATTATTATTTTAACCTGGGCATTGAGCGCACTCCCACCCAGAAAATTAATTAATTGTTGGTGTGTTTATGGGAGGGGATGGGCTCTACACTGCCTAGGGGAAAAATGCATATTTAATGATTCAATATACCTTTCATCCCCTAGGCTGTGAAGAGCCCGCCCCCAGCAAACACTCACTGTACATGTTAAAAAGTGTTTCTTTTACTTGGGCAGCTTTGCAAAACTGTGCTCCATATTCTGACTCCTGTTCCTGTTTGGGGCCATGGTGAGTGCTGACTCTAGGGGTCTCACTCCCAACTGAAGGTTGACCCAGGCAGCAAGGGCCCAATAATGTCTTTTCCCTTCAAGGAGCAGAACGTCGTTGAGAGAGCTCATCTCAGCCGCAGCAGCCTTGTGTGGTAAGCTACTTTACTACCACATTGGCTGCGGCTGAGCTCTATGGACGACGTTCTGCTCCTTCTCTTGGCTTCACAGTGAGAAGATGGGAGACAGGAGACTGGGAGTGCGCGGGCAGCAGGCAGCTGAGAAGCGGCAAGCAGGCGACGCCGCCAACCATCTGCAGCAAGGCACGAATCCGATCCAGCCAGCGCACTCTCTGGTAAGTGGCACCGCGTGCAAGCGGGAAGACAGCTTTCCATGCGCATAGGCGGCACCGCGACCGCGTGCGCTGCAGGAACTAAATGACGGTGAATGCACATGGGGAGCGACCGCCCCCCCCTAGCTACGCCAGCTGAGCCAGGGAAGAACTGAAAGGCTCAGGCTGTGCAGTACTCTCCCTGCAGCCCAACCGGCACCTAGAAGACCAGCACCGGATTGGAGGAGCAGGACAACTTGGGTGGGCCTGAGCTGTGATTGGGTGGGCCTGGGCCCGGGCCCACCCAGGCCCACCCGTAGCTAAGCCCCTGGTTTGCTACCTGTTGCATATACTACTACTACTACTTATCACATCTATAGCGCTACAAGGCATACGCAGTGCTGTACACCATACATGAAAAGACAGTCCCTGCCCAAAGAGCTCACAATCTAAAAATGGAATGTTGCTAGTGTAATAGCAACATTCCATGTAGAATCTCAAATAGTAGCAACAGAATCTCCAATAGTAGCAACATTCCATGTAGAATCTCAAGTAATAGCAACATTCCAGAATCTCAAATAGTAACAACATCCCATGTTTCACTGCACTAACCACTAGGCTACTCCTCCACTAGCAACATTCCATGTAGAAGCCTGCCCTTGCAGATCAGCAATGCGGCCACACAGGCTTCTGTTTCTGTGAGTCTGACGTCCTGCACATACGTGCAGGACGTCAGACTTACAGAAACAGAAGCCTGCCGTTCTGGATCAGTGACACGGCCACGCAGGCTTACGTATGTGCAGGACGTCAGACTCACAAAAACAGAAGCCTGCGCAGCTGCGTTGCTGATCTGCAAGGGCAGGCTTCTACATGGAATGTTGCTAGTGGAATAGCAACATTCCATGTAGAATCTCAAATACTAGCAACAGAATCTCCAATAGTAGCAACATTCCATGTAGAATCTCAAGTAATTGCAACATTCCAGAATCTCAAATAGTAACAACATCCCATGTTTCACTGCACTAACCACTAGGCTACTCCTCCACTAGCAACATTCCATGTAGAAGCCTGCCCTTGCAGATCAGCAATGTGGCCGCACAGGCTTCTGTTTCTGTGAGTCTGACGTCAGACTCACAGAAACAGAAGCCTGCGTGGCCACATTGCTGGTCTGCAAGGGCAGGCTTCTACATTACTACTACTACTACTACTTATCACTTCTATATCGCTACAAGGCATACGCAGCGCTGTACACCATACATGAAAAGACAGTCCCTGCTCAAAGAGCTCACAATCTAAATAGGACAGGCAAACAGACAGAACTAAGAGGTAAGGGAATTAAAGAGGTGGGGATAAAAGGGTACAGGGCAAGTGAGTAGTGGTTAGGAGTCAAAAGCAGCGTTAAAGAGGTGGGCTTATAGCCTGGTTTTCAAAACGGCCAAAGACGGGGCTAGACGTACAGGCTCGGGAAGTCTATTCCAGGCGTGAGGTATAGCGAGATAAAGGAACGGAGTCTGGAATTTGCAGTAGAGGAGAAGGGGACAGACAAGAGAGATTTATCCACAGAACAGAGTACGCGAGGGGGGACGTAGGGAGAGACAAGAGTGGAGAGGGACTGGGGAGCAGCAGAGTGAATGCACTTATAGGTCAGTAAGAGAAGTTTGAATTGAATGCGGAAACGGATATACATGTATATATGTAATATGGTTAAAAACAAAATACAAATGTTATCTTTTCCTTTTGGAGTGCTGGAGGGGTCCTCAGGGCTGCAGAGATGGGATTTTAGGGGCAGGAGTTGTTTGTGACCAGCCCTGATGATGGCTGGCTGGCTGGATTTAAGTGAAGGAGAGGCAGAGAGCATTACTGGGTAATGGCAGGTTCTGCACATGTTCAGTAAGGTTCTGAAGCTCTGAGTAGGCCTGAAATCGGGGCCTGGACAGGGCCTTGGGAGGATTAATTAATTAAACTTTTTTGGGGTAGTAAGGGCATTTGGGGGTCCTGTTTGGGGGAATTAGGGGGATCTGGCAAAAAGAATATTGTTTTTAAGTTATCTATAGGGAGATACGCAGTTTCAAGGAGGCTGCGCATCTTTGGGGGGGTGTTTTGGAATTTGATTGGTTATATAGGATGGAGGGGGGTGTAAGGGAAATTATTAGATGGTGATCAGAGAATTTTATAAGTTATTTTATGGGTTTTTTTTAGGAAAATACGGTGTGGTCAGGAGAAAAGGTATTTTTAAATTTGAAGGTTATCAGGGTACCAGGAGAGATGTGCTACACCTGCTCAGCGAGCGGGAGGGATGTGACATGAGCGGATGTCAAAATATTTAGGAAAAGTTTCTTCTCAATTAAAGTCTATGGGTCTGATGGTTTTAAAATGGAGCTGACACCAGGGAAATTCAGATTCCATATTCTCAGCGCAAACTGTAGCTTAAGTGCTGGAGAGGTTTGATTGGCTCAGAAGGGACCGATGATGTCATCTGATTCTGGTTACCTGGACTACGGCCAGTGTTGCCAGGTGGGCGGTTTTTACCGCCCAATTGGGCGGTTTTCCGCGACCCGCCGCGGGAAATTTTTGCCCGCGGCGGGTTGCGGTTTTTTGGGCTGTTTTGGGGCTTCAGGGCGGTTTTTTTCCGGCCGCGGGGGGGGCGGGGTTAGTGACGTTTTTTGGGCGGGGTTAGTGACGTTTTGGGCGGGGCCGATGACGTGGAGGCGGGGCCGATGACGGGGGAGGCGGGGCCGGTGACGGCGGGGGGGGGTTGATGACGGCGGGGGCGGGGTTGATGACGGCTGGGGCGAGGGTGATGACGCGGGGGCGGGGGTGTCAGGGGCGGGGTTTGAGTTTGGGCGGGTTTTGGGCTGGTTTTGGGCGGGATTGGGTGGGAAAAAAATTTTCCACCTGCAACCCTGACTACGGCTTGGGGAAGCACCAGGGAGAAGGATAGGAGGAAGAGAACTGACAGGGAGGTTTTTTTCTATGCTGAGAGAAAAAAAAGTTTTCTTTCTGTAGAGTCAGCTGATAACTCAGAGGCAGTACTGGTAAGGGAAGGGACTTTTAAGGGGTCTCTCCAGTACTCCAAAAGAAAGGGGGGTTTAGCTGTATTGGGAAAAGCGAGGGTGAAAGGTTTCCATCAATAAGTATTGGAATTCAGAGAGAGCACCTTGAAGGTGATGAGCTGGGAAATTCAAGCTACCAGCGAAGTTATTATTACAAAGGGAGGAATAAGTGTTAGAGCATTGCATATGATTCTTGGACAGAGGGTATGGTCAAGTGAAGAAACTGGACCAGAGTTTGGGAGTTAGCCAGCATTAGTTTCAGAACTCCTGTATCAGAGTCACAATAGAGTTGAGGTTTTCCTGTTCCTGTGCATCAACTGCAGCAAAGCGGATTCCTAGGAATTGCAGCAGTAATTCTGAGGGGCAGCTGCTGATTCCTCCAGAGTGGCGGTGTTTCCTTGTGGCAGCAGTGTTTCCTGGGATCCAGTCTCAAGCAGCAAGAGGTTACCAGATCAAAACGGGAAGGAGTGGATAAGTTATTTACCTTTATGCATTTTTGAATAATTTTCTAGAACTATTTTTTTTTTTTGTGTGCACACATAATTTTAACTTTGAACAGCTGAAACAGTAAAGGTACCTGTTGTTGTTTTGCCCTACCTGTGAAAGAAGATAAACAATTGTTTTTTTTTTAAACCAAAGGAAAATTGCTTTTAAGGTTTAAAACAGGAGAAAAAAAGTCCTGGACTGGTAATAATGATATGCTGAGGTTTGAGTTTTACTGGGTTCCGGTCTCCAAACATTTCTGAACTTAGTTTTCAGGAATCTTTGAGCTTGGGTCCATGAAATCCAGAAAACCCTAAGACGGGAGTAAATTCCTTTGCTAGTGCACAAATTAATGCTTTGTATTCTTGCATTTCTTTCAGTATAAGCATTTAAAGGTTCTATAAGGTTCTGAAGGTTGAAAAGTGTAAACAGGAATAGAAGCTACTTTGAGCTGTTCACATAATGCTTAAGTAAATGTAACTGTTAAACAAATGTGAGTTGCAGAATAAATTAAACATATTTGCTTGTTAAAGGTGGTGATACACATTTCTTTGCCAGCGGTGAATGGGGTTCCTCACACTCTGAAAATAATCGACTCTGTTAATAAAATTATTTAATTTTAGTTATTTTATTCCTTAATGATTAAAAACCAGTAGCGCTGGGCGGAAGTGTGCTCCGCTTCAGGGGAAACATCTTACCCCGGTGCTGTGACCAATAGCAGATTCTGTTATTGTTGCAAAGCGAGGCAGCGCTGAAACCTAGGGGGCGTTACAGAGGGGTTTTTTTTGGCGTCATGGACAGGATAGAGTTTTGGGGTCTCAGAGTGTGGGTACGCCTTCACGGGTGTGCGCATTAGAGTCTCAAAACAACGCTTTGTCTCCTGGTTGAGTTTGGTGTTCCTTGGAGGCAGAATGGAAGACTGGGCTCCATCATTGAGAGAGGAGTGGCAAGCATATCAGGAGAGGCAGGAGGGATTCTGGAGAAGAAGAGATTTTGGAAACAGAACTGACAGTAGAGGAAGAAGACCCATATGCTATAGTTGTGGAGAAGTGGGTCATATCCAGCGTTACTGTAGAGCTGATGTGATGTTCCAGGAAGACACATATTACAAAACGTATGACAATATATATGAAGTCCATTACAGTCAAGAGAGGTATGAGAACGGGTATGAGTACTTGGAAGATTTGCAGGCTGAAAGGCAAAGAGGTAGAAGAGTGGTATCAAAAGCTGCAGAGAGAAGAAGAGTACCGTAAAATGGAAACGCAGAGAGAAGAAAGGTACCGTAAGATGGAAGAACAGAGGAAAGAAGGGGACCGCAGATTGGATGTGGCCTTTGAGAAAATGATGGTGAAGTTAACTGAAGTATGTGAGAAAAAGAGCCAAATTGCTGCTAAGGAGAAAGTAACTTCAGCTATGTTAGGTACTACAGAATCCTGTTCTTCCTCCAGCAGTAATACTCTAGTTGCGGCTACAGATGCAGGCAATGGGAAACTGGACAATCTTACATGTTGCATTGGGAAGGAAACTCAGCCTATGGCTGAAGAGATGTTT
Source organism: Microcaecilia unicolor (assembly GCF_901765095.1). NCBI lineage: Eukaryota > Metazoa > Chordata > Amphibia > Gymnophiona > Siphonopidae > Microcaecilia > Microcaecilia unicolor. The sequence continues at coordinate 9,494 of NW_021963801.1, read as the reverse complement.
AACCGATGGGAAGCAGGTTCTGAAAGTGGGCTTTTGGATGATCAGAACAATGAAATAGAGAAAGGAGAAGGATCAGTGTTGATATCGCAAGAATATACTGGATCGTTGAAAACTGGTATAATTTTGGAAGAACTTCCTTCCAAAGAGAACAATACTTCCCCTGATTTAGCTGAGAAGGGTGAGATAATGGAACTAGAGAAACTAATGTGGACAGCTGAGGTGATGGAGATGGAACCTGAAAAGGAAAACCCAATACAAGAGGATATGGAGAAGTTGAAATACTGCCCTGTCTTCACAGGAGAATTATATAAGGCAGATGGGAAGAGTCCTTTACCCTTGAGGGACTGATCTTGGAAGAAAGCTCAGGAAGGCACCTGAAAAGGTGAAGCTCAAGGGAATGGAAGTGAAAAATGAGGAAGATAATTCCTCTTTGGGAGAAGAACTACCATACTTTTCCTCGAAAGGGGTGAAGCACAAGGAGTGTCTGTCAGAGATTAATTTGGTAAGGAATTCTGAACTGCTATTTCCTCTTGAACTCAAAGCAGGAGGATGTCTACTGGAAGTGATTGAAGATGAAGCCAACACTATAAAGATTACTGTGGACAGGGAACCAAAAGTGGATGAGGAAATTAAGATTATTGCTTCCACAAATACAGAGGAAGCAGCAATTCTCATGAACCCTGTAGTAGAAGAAAAGGAAATAAATGAAGTGGAAACTTATTCGACTGACTTAGGAACTCAGGTGGAGGAAAAATATATAATGGACATAATTGAAGTAGGAAGATTGTCTGACAGCAAGAATAAAGAGGTCAGTACTGATAACTCTTTCGTCAGTACTGATAACTCTTTCCTTACAGAGATAGAGAAGAGAGAGAAAAGAAGTGGTAAAGGAAAAGAGGTTCGCACTCAAAGTAGCAGGCGAAATAGAGGCTTTCTTCTGGCAGGAAAAAGGAAGCGAGAAGTGAAAGGTGACAGCAAAAATGAAAATAAAAGGGATCGGAGACAGATCTGGAGGACAAACTCTGATTTATCAAGTGGCATTCTCATGAGGAACTTAAAGAATAACCTTATGAAGAAAAGAGACAAACAATATTTCAACTTCAGGAAAAGGAAGAAGCGTCTGTTCATTTGGCCTTCCAAGAGAACACTCATCTCTAAGGGGGACAGGGTGTTGTTAAGAGACAACAAATTTAGGGGCCATAAAAAAATAAGGGATAAGTGGGAGGAAATTCCCTATGAAGTGGTACACGTATTTACACCTGAGGGAAGTACATATAGGATTAAAGATCCTAAAGGAATGTGTAAAGTAGTGCACAGAAACAACTTAAAAGTGTTATTGGGACCTACAAAAGATGTATTTTCAGACAGTATTGATAATGTTGAAGTCAGGGAAAGGGATGGGGATTTACAAAGTGACACTGATACAGAGAGTGGTTTTTTGGAGGCAGGTGATTTAGAAACTGCCTGGTTTTGACCTGTGATCTGGAGTCACCTCCACAAGAGGGAGATGAAAACTTTTTAGAGATTGAGAATATGCTAGATGTTCCGGACTCTGGAAGGGAAGGAAACCCGGGAGATAGTGTAATCAATACGGAAGCATTTAGTGAAAGACCAAAACGTATAACTAGAGGTTGTAGGCCTAACTATTTGAAAGATTATATAGTTTATTAAAAAAAGAAAAAATCCTGAGGGGGTTATGGAAATGTCGGGGACGACATTTTTTACTGAAGGGACGAATGTAATATGGTTAAAAACAAAATACAAATGTTACCTTTCCTTTTGGAGTGCTGGAGGGGTCCTCAGGGCTGCAGAGATGGGATTTTTAGGGGCAGGAGTTGTTTGTGACCAGCCCTGATGGATGGCTGGCTGGCTGGCTTTAAGTGAAGGAGAGGCAGAGAGCATTACTGGGTAATGGCAGGTTCTGCACATGCTCAGTAAGGTTCTGAAGCTCTGAGTAGGCCTGAAATCGGGGCCTGGACAGGGCCTTGGGAGGATTAATTAATTCAACTTTTTTGGGGGTAGTAAGGGCATTTGGGGGTCCTGTTTGGGGGAATTAGGGGGATCTGGCAAAAAAGAATATTGTTTTTAAGTTATCTATAGGGAGATACGCAGTTTCAAGGAGGCTGCGCATCTTTGGGGGGGTGTTTTGGAATTTGAATGGTTATATAGGATGGAGGGGGGTGTAAGGGAAATTATTAGATGGTGATCAGAGAATTTTATAAGTTATTTTATGGGGGGTTTTTAGGAAAATACGGTGTGGTCAGGAGAAAAGGTATTTTTAAATTTGAAGGTTATCAGGGTACCAGGAGAGATTGCTACACCTGCTCAGCGAGCGGGAGGGATGTGACATGAGCGGATGTCAAAATATTTAGGGAAAGGTTTCTTCTCAATTAAAGTCTATGGGTCTGATGGTTTTAAAATGGAGCTGACACCAGGGAAATTCAGATTCCATATTCTCAGCGCAAACTGTAGCTTAAGTGCTGGAGAGGGTTTGATTGGCTCAGAAGGGACCGATGATGTCATCTGATTCTGGTTACCTGGACTACGGCCAGTGTTGCCAGGTGGGCGGTTTTACCGCCCAATTGGGCGGTTTTCCGCGACCCGCCGCGGGAAATTTTTGCCCGCGGCGGGTTGCGGTTTTTTGGGCTGTTTTCCGGGCTTCAGGGCGGTTTTTTTTCGGCCGCGGGGGGGGGGCGGGGTTAGTGACGTTTTTGGGGGCGGGGTTAGTGACGTTTTGGGCGGGGCCGATGACGTGGGAGGCGGGGCCGATGACGGGGGGAGGCGGGGCCGGTGACGGCGGGGGCGGGGTTGATGACGGCGGGGCGGGGTTGATGACGGCGGGGGCGAGGGTGATGACGCGGGGGCGGGGTTTGAGTTTGGGCGGGTTTTGGGCTGGTTTTGGGCGGGATTGGGTGGGAAAAAAATTTTCCACCTGGCAACCCTGACTACGGCTTGGGGAAGCAGGGAGAAGGATAGGAGAAAGAGAACTGACAGGGAGGTTTTTTTCTATGCTGAGAGAAAAAAGGTTTTCTTTCTGTAAAGTCAGCTGATAACTCAGAGGCAGTACTGGGTAAGGGAAGGGACTTTTAAGGGGTCTCTCCAGTACTCCAAAAGAAAGGGGGGGTTTAGCTGTATTGGGAAAAGCCAGGGTGGAAGGTTTCCATCAATAAGTATTGGAATTCAGAGAGAGCACCTTGAAGGTGATGAGCTGGGAAATTCAAGCTACCAGCAAAGTTATTATTACAAAAGGAGGAATAGTGTTAGAGCATTGCATATGATTCTTGGACAGAGGGTATGGTCAGTGAAGAAACTGGACCAGAGTTTGGGAGTTAGCCAGCATTAGTTTCAGAACTCCTGTATCAGAGTCACATAGAGTTGAGGTTTTCCTGTTCCTGTGCATCAACTGCAGCAAAGCGATTCCTAGGAATTGCAGCAGTAATTCTGAGGGGCAGCTGCTGATTCCTCCAGAGTGGCGGTGTTTCCTTGTGGCAGCAGGTGTTTCCTGGGATCCAGTCTCAAGCAGCAAGAGGTTACCAGATCAAAACGGGAAGGAGTGGATAAGTTATTACCTTTATGCATTTTTGAATAATTTTCTAGAACTATTTTTTTTTTGTGTGCACACATAATTTTAACTTTGAACAGCTGAAACAGTAAAGGTACCTGTTGTTGTTTTGCCCTACCTGTGAAAGAAGATAAACAATTGTTTTTTTTTTAAACCAAAGGAAAATTGCTTTTAAGGTTTAAAACAGGAGAAAAAAAAGTCCTGGACTGGTAATAATGATATGCTGAGGTTTGAGTTTTACTGGGTTCCGGTCTCCAAACATTTCTGAACTTAGTTTTCAGGAATCTTTGAGCTTGGGTCCATGAAATCCAGAAAACCCTAAGACGGGAGTAAATTCCTTTGCTAGTGCACAAATTAATGCTTTGTATTCTTGCATTTCTTTCAGTATAAGCATTTAAAGGTTCTATAAGTTCTGAAGGTTGAAAAGTGTAAACAGAATAGAAGCTACTTTGAGCTGTTCACATAATGCTTAAGTAAATGTAACTGTTAAACAAATGTGAGTTGCAGAATAAATTAAACATATTTGCTTGTTAAAGGTGGTGATACACATTTCTTTGCCAGCGTGAATGGGGTTCCTCACACTCTGAAAATAATCGACTCTGTTAATAAAAATTATTTAATTTTAGTTATTTTATTCCTTAATGATTAAAAACCAGTAGCGCTGGGCGGAAGTGTGCTCCGCTTCAGGGGAAACATCTTACCCCGGTGCTGTGACCAATAGCAGATTCTGTTATTGTTGCAAGCGAGGCAAGCGCTGAAACCTAGGGGCGTTACAGAGGGGTTTTTTTGGCGTCATGGACAGGGATAGAGTTTATGGGGTCTCAGAGTGTGGGTAAGCCTTCACGGTGTGCGCATTAGAGTCTCAAAACAACGCTTTGTCTCCTGGTTGAGTTGGTGTTCCTTGGAGGCAGAATGGAAGACTGGGCTCCATCATTGAGAGAGGAGTGGCAAGCATATCAGGAGAGGCAGGAGGGATTCTGGAGAAGAAGAGATTTTGGAAACAGAACTGACAGTAGAGGAAGAAGACCCATATGCTATAGTTGTGGAGAAGTGGGTCATATCCAGCGTTACTGTAGAGCTGATGTGATGTTCCAGGAAGACACATATTACAAAACGTATGACAATATATATGAAGTCCATTACAGTCAAGAGAGGTATGAGAACGGGTATGAGTACTTGGAAGATTTGCAGGCTGAAAGGCAAAGAGTAGAAGAGTGGTATCAAAAGCTGCAGAGAGAAGAAGAGTACCGTAAAATGGAAACGCAGAGAGAAGAAAGGTACCGTAAGATGGAAGAACAGAGGAAAGAAGGGGAACCGCAGATTGGATGTGGCCTTTGAGAAAATGATGGTGAAGTTAACTGAAGTATGTGAGAAAAAGAGTCAAATTGCTGCTAAGGAGAAAGTAACTTCAGCTATGTTAGGTACTACAGAATCCTGTTCTTCCTCCAGCAGTAATACTCTAGTTGCGGCTACAGATGCAGGCAATGGGGAAACTGGACAATCTTACATGTTGCATTGGGAAGGAAACTCAGCCTATGGCTGAAGAGATGTTTAACCGATGGGAAGCAGGTTCTGAAGTGGGCTTTTGGATGATCAGAACAATGAAATAGAGAAAGGAGAAGGATCAGTGTTGATATCGCAAGATATACTGGATCGTTGAAAACTGGTATAATTTTGGAAGAACTTCCTTCCAAAGAGAACAATACTTCCCTGATTTAGCTGAGAAGGGTGAGATAATGGAACTAGAGAAACTAATGTGGACAGCTGAGGTGATGGAGATGGAACCTGAAAAGGAAAACCCAATACAAGAGGATATGGAGAAGTTGAAATACTGCCCTGTCTTCACAGGAGAATTATATAAGGCAGATGGGAAAGAGTCCTTTACCCTTGAGGGACTGATCTTGGAAGAAAGCTCAGGAAAGGCACCTGAAAAGGTGAAGCTCAAGGGAATGGAAGTGAAAAATGAGGAAGATAATTCCTCTTTGGGAGAAGAACTACCATACTTTTCCTCGAAAGGGTGAAGCACAAGGAGTGTCTGTCAGAGATTAATTTGGTAAGGATTCTGAACTGCTATTTCCTCTTGAACTCAAAGCAGGAGGATGTCTACTGGAAGTGATTGAAGATGAAGCCAACACTATAAAGATTACTGTGGACAGGGAACCAAAAGTGGATGAGGAAATTAAGATTATTGCTTCCACAAATACAGAGGGAAGCAGCAATTCTCATGAACCCTGTAGTAGAAGAAAAGGAAATAAATGAAGTGGAAACTTATTCGAACTGACTTAGGAACTCAGGTGGAGGAAAAATATATAATGGACATAATTGAAGTAGGAAGATTGTCTGACAGCAAGAATAAAGAGGTCAGTACTGATAACTCTTTCGTCAGTACTGATAACTCTTTCCTTACAGAGATAGAGAAGAGAGAGAAAAGAAGTGGTAAAGGAAAAGAGGTTCGCACTCAAAGTAGCAGGGCGAAATAGAGGCTTTCTTCTGGCAGGAAAAAGGAAGCGAGAAGTGAAAGGTGACAGCAAAAATGAAAATAAAAGGGATCGGAGACAGATCTGGAGGACAAACTCTGATTTATCAAGTGGCATTCTCATGAGGAACTTAAAGAATAACCTTATGAAGAAAAGAGACAAACAATATTTCAACTTCAGGAAAAGGAAGAAGCGTCTGTTCATTTGGCCTTCAAGAGAACACTCATCTCTAGGGGACAGGGTGTTGTTAAGAGACAACAAATTTAGGGGCCATAAAAAAATAAGGGATAATTGGGAGGAAATTCCACTGCAGACACAGGCAGCTCCTTGTGACTCTGGGCAAGTCACTTAACCCTCCATTGCCCCAGGTACAAATAAGTACCTAAGCCGCATTGAGCCTGCCATGAGTGGGAAAGCGCAGGGTACAAATAAAAAAAAACCAAGAATTTTATGGGATTTTAATTTAATCCTTTTTTTGCAGATAAATGGCAGTATTATTTGTTTAAGTTGCAATGCAATCGATTTAGTAATATTGATGTAGTCTTTTTTACCCCACCTACAATATTAGATAGTGAGGATATACTATTAAAAACATACACCCCCTTTGACTGTTGAGGCCTAATTACAGTATTATTCTGTGTCAGTAAATCTCAATCCTTGGGATGGGCCACTCTTGGCATCTCTGCTGCTAATCTGAGATCAACCATGAGAACTTCTAGTTCTGCTCATCTATCTCATGTATACCTCAGGGCAAATGGATGATGTCTTCCAGGACCTCTCGCCCACATTTTCCTATGTCATTGGTACCCATATGTACCAAAACAGCTGGCTCCTCCCCAGCACCAGTGGCGTAGCCAAGGGTGGGCCCAGGTGGACCCAGGCCCACCCACTTTGGGCTCAGGCCCACCCAGTAGCAGCACACCTATGAAGTGTCTGGTAGGGATCCCAAGCCCGACCAGCTGAAAATTTCCAACAACTGTCCTTCCTGCATACCAGCCTTCCCTCTAATGTATTCCTGCCTACGCAGAAACAGGAAGTTGCATCAGAGGGAAGGCTGTGGGGCCAACATAAGCAGTGTGTATTAGTTGCTGCTCGCTGCCAGTGAAAATCTGCTATTTAAAAGGTATGGGAGGAGGAGGATGTTTGAGAGACCATATGGCATGCAGGCGAGAGAGGGAGAGACCATATCACTTGTGGGACAGGGCGGAGTTCTACCACCCATCTTGGGCCCAGGCCCACCGAAAATTGGGTGTCTGGCTACGCCCCTGCCCAGCACTATCTAAAATCCTGTCTAGGTGATACATGAGATACGCCAGGTTCGTACCAGGCAGGCAAATGACCATGCGATCCTCATGTCCACCAGCCACTCAGTTATCTTCATGCCTAATGATCAAATCACAACAGCTGTCCTAACCCCTTCCCTACTGGACAAAGCTCTTGGAGATACATCCTCAGTGTGAGAGGATATTGCATCCCCTGGTGGGCAGGTCCTGACTACAGGATTCCTTCCTACTTCACCAGGATGATGCTCTCCTCAATAGCATACCTAGCTTGGCTGCCACCCGGGGTGGACCACCGCCATGCCCCTCCCAACGCATCACCCCTCCTCGTCCCAACGCACATCACCACCTTCTCCCCGAAGCGCATCATTCTCACCACCTGGGGGTGCACGGAGCAGTAAGTGCTGCTGTCGGCTCCTTCGGTCCCCTGTCCCAGATCAGGAAGTATCATCAGAGAGGGCAGGGAACCGGCAGAACTGATTGCTGCGTGACTGCTCCATGCACCCCCTTGCTGCCTGCACCTGGGGTGGACCACCCCACCATCCAACCGTTGGCACACTATTGGCTCTTCTTTTAGGAGACCTCCATCCAAGGCAGCACAGGAACATCTAGACTAGAGGTAGGACTTCTCTACAATGTCCCTGTAGGGTTCCACTGTACAACAATGTATCTCTCTGTCTCCCTCAGTTAATATGCAAATTAGCCCACCTAATCTGTTATGCCACTGTGGTTAACATGCCCTGATTCTCACTAACTAATTAATGCACATTAGTTTAAAAAAAAACCCACCTGGGTAGCTGAAATATGTGTTACTACAGGCATTCATGTGGGCACTGAAAAGGAAATATTTTCCCGAGTTGATGAGAATGAGATACTAAGGGTAAACTGAGCTGGGTTTTCTGTAGACAATGTAGGTAACATGTCCATCTTAGTTTAGAAATAGCTGTCAGCAGATTATTGCTGCATTTTGCAGGTCTGAGAAGCTATTTCTGTCTATTGATGAAAGCTGAGCAAGGTTCAAAGCATTCCGTCCTGTTTGCAGGGTTCTGTGAGACAGGTAAACCTACTGTTCTACCAGGCTGGCCTCCCAGAATTAGCACCGCTAACAAGTTCCTACAGAAAGAAGATCCATGTTAGAAGTTATGATTTTTAGTGTAATGAGAAACTGTTGGAAAGGTTTTGTGGCTGCAAGTGATTAGAAACGTTAGCTCACTTAACAGTGCAGACTTTGATAATCTAGAGAATCGGTTTCCAGACACATCCCTCTTTGTGAGGTGTTCACAAAAATGCTTGTGCAGAAGAGAAAGTGCATATCGGCCCTCATAATAAACGGAAGTATTTTGGTGCAGTCAGTGCATTTCAGACTAGTGTAGCCAAGTGTGCTTGTGAGAAGCTACCTTGAATTTTATCAATAGGGTGTATTGCACTTTTGGACAGCTTGAGCACTTTCTTACCCAATATCAGGATATTGTTGAGAATTGAGGGGTCCTGAGCCCCCCCAAGAAGGCTGGAGTGACCTTAAATCTGACTCCATCTCTAAATAGCACTAGTTCTGGGGTAATCAAGGAGTTGTGAAGTTCTAAAAGGAATTGCCACTGAGAGAGACGTTAGGTCTAAGGGACCCGCATTAGTCCGCCTCTCAGCACTGGCAAGGAATAGATACCAGCCTTATGACAAACTGGATTTAGGCTACAGGTTATACAATGCAGCGAATGATAGCCTGATACAGCAAAAGCATTTATACTTACAGCCTTTCATCATTAAGTGAAGCCCACAAATCATCATTTGGAATGAGGAGTTTATTTGCTAAGGTATAAGTCAAATCAGTGATTGACAACAGGCACGTACAATCAATTAATTATAGGAATATAATAAGCTGCAAACAGGTGTTAATTAGTTCCTAATCTTTTATAATTTATCTTACCAATTAGAGTTTTTACAAGGGAAAGCAATTAGGTAATTTGTCAATTCTGCTGGACACATTGGTTTCCCTTGGAGAGAGAGTGCCAACCCTTTTCTCTCTAGCTTAAACCAGGAAAACCCCTGATTTTTATAGGTGCCCTCAGCATATGGGTAATATGACAGTAGATATACCTGATTGGATCTATGCTAATGTCATGGTTGTCACTGATTGGCTCATGCTAATGAGTAGTTTCTATCTTACTAACATGGTTT